>NW_027142631.1:198939-289573 GCF_026170545.1 Melanerpes formicivorus | reverse complement strand
TCAGGAGCTAGCCAAGAAGGTCTCTTCTCCCAAGCAGCAGCCAGAACAAGAGGGACACAGTCTCAAGCTGTGCCAGGGGAAGTATTAGGACTGGAGGTGAGGAGAAAGTTCTTCCCAGAAAGGAGTAATTGGCCACTGGAATGTGCTGCCCAGGGAGGTGGTGGAGTCACCATCCCTGGAGGTGTTCAAAAAAGGATTTGATGTGGCACCTAAAGCCATGGTTTAGTTGTCAGGAGGTGTTAGGTGTTAGGTAATTGGTTGGACTCGATGATCTCTGAGGTCTTTTCCAATCTTATTGATTCTATGGTTCTATTCTATGATTCTATGTGGTAAAGGAGTTCCAATACCTTACTGCTCCAATCCAAAACACCTCAAACTTTTCAGGCTAAAAGTGAGCTCTGAAAGTGGTTTCACTTGCTTAAAGCATGAAGAGCACAGCACTGAAGTGAGCTGACATTTCCCTCATTTCCATAAAGCACTGCAGCTCCTGACTGACATTCTGCAATCGAAGTGAGAGGGGAGGCAAATTTATAGTGGCATTTCTCCTGTCAGGCAAAAAAAAGGATGAAGCATTCATAAACCTGCAGCCCCATCTAGGCTTGTCACTGTATCAGTGGAAAGCAAGTGCTTGTGTCACTTTATCCCATCCATTTGCATCACACATACAGCAGGCACCACGCTCTGCATCTTCTCAAATCCTGGTTCATATTCATTTACTCTTCAGTGCAGCGCCCAGGCTGTTAGGGAGGTTGGAAGTCAGCCTCAAAAATGAGTTGCTTAGGCAGTGTCTAGACTCTCTCTCTTTTTAACTGGAGTGTTTGAAAGTCTGGAGCAGATGTCAGCAATCTGAAATACATATTCATACAGTCATAGAATGGGTTAGGTTGGAAGAGACCTTAGAGATCATCTGCTCCAACCTCCCTGCCATGTGCAGGGATGCCTCTCAACTAGACTCCAGGCTTCATTCAAACTGGCCTTGAGGAAGGGAAGGGAAGGGAAGGGAAGGGAAGGGAAGGGAAGGGAAGGGAAGGGAAGGGAAGGGAAGGGAAGGGAAGGGAAGGGAAGGGAAGGGAAGGGAAGGGAAGGGAAGGGAAGGGAAGGGAAGGGAAGGGAAGGGAAGGGAAGGGAAGGGAAGGGAAGGGAAGGGAAGGGAAGGGAAGGGAAGGGAAGGGAAGGGAAGGGAAGGGAAGGGAAGGGAAGGGAAGGGAAGGGAAGGGAAGGGAAGGGAAGGGAAGGGAAGGGAAGGGAAGGGAAGGGAAGGGAAGGGAAGGGAAGGGAAGGGAAGGGAAGGGAAGGGAAGGGAAGGGAAGGGAAGGGAAGGGAAGGGAAGGGAAGGGAAGGGAAGGGAAGGGAAGGGAAGGGAAGGGAAGGGAAGGGAAGGGAAGGGAAGGGAAGGGAAGGGAAGGGAAGGGAAGGGAAGGGAAGGGAAGAGAAGAGAAGAGAAGAGAAGAGAAGAGAAGAGAGCAGATTAGAATAGAGCAGAGTGGAATAGAGCAGAATAGACTAGACCAGACCAGGTTGGAAAAGACCTCAAAGATCAAGTCCAACCTATCACCCAACACCATCTAATCAACCAAACCATTGGCACGAAGGGCCTCATCCAGGCTCTTCCTAAACACCTTCTGTGATGGTGACTCCACCACCTCCCTGGGCAGCACATTCCAATGGCCAATCTCTCTTTCTGGGAAGAATTTCTTCCTAACACCCAGCCTAAACCTGCCCTGGCACAGCTTGAGACTGTGTCCTCTTGTTCTGGTGCTGCTTGCCTGGGAGAAGAGACCAACCCCTTCATGGCTACAACCTCCCTTCAGGTAGTTGTAGAGAGCAATGAGGTCACCCCTGAGCCTCCTCTTCTCCAGGGTAAACAATCCTAGCTCCCTCAGCCTCTCCTCACAGGGCTGTGCTCCAGACCCCTCCCCAGCCTTGTTACCCTTCTCTGGACACCTTCAAGTGTCTCAATGTCCTTCTTAAACTGAGGGGCCCAGAACTGGACACAGGACTCAAGGTGTGGCCTAACCAATGCAGAGTACAGGGGTACAATGACTTCCCTACTCCTGCTGGCCACACTGTTCCTGATGCAGGCCAGGATGCCATTTGCCTTCTTGGCCACCTGGGCACACTGCTGGCTCATGTTTAGGTGGCTGTCAACCAGTACCCCCAGGTCCCTCTCCCTCACACTACAGCAAGTTGCTCACAGCCACATCCAGCCTGGCTGCAAAAACCTCCAGGCATGAGGCTTCCACCACCTCCCTGGGCAACCTGTGCCAGGCTCTCACCACCCTCATGAGGAACAACTTCTTCCTCACATCCAATCTGAATCTACCCATTGCTAGTTTTATTCCATTGCCCCAGTCCTATCCCCATGCAACATCCTGAATGATCTTAAAGCTCTCTTCCAAGCTAAGATATTCTGTGATGCATGAGTGGGGGAAAGGGATTTCCTAATTGGAAGCCATTTAGCTAACCACCAATAACCACAAATGGTTAGAGGGGGAAAAAGTCCACAAGCCTAGGAGGGGCTGAGAGAAATTATCCTTAAAGAAATGCAAGGAACTCCAGCAGCTTTCATGAGAATTTCCACTTATTCTCCTGACAAGAGTCTACACCTGCAAAAGGAAACTAGTTTGGAAAATGAAATTATAAAGGCTGTTAGAACTTGGTAAGGAGATGCTTTCTATTTGTGTCTGAGAGGAATAGTGATCAAATAAATTAAGGTTAAGGTTATTGGAAGCTCTTTCAGAGTGGCTTTGGTTGGGAATTCATCAAAGGAGAAACTAATTTCTCAAATTATCAGAGTAGAAACTAATTCATCAATGCAGAAACTAATTGCTCAAAGTTGAAACTAATTTATCCAAGTAGAAACTAAATATAAATGGGGGGGGTGGGGAGGGGAAAGAAACAGAGGCTTTCTCTTGCTTATTTCAAAGCAAAACCCAACTGTAATAAAAATGAGGCTGCCATTATTTAACCTCTGAGTTCGCCCTCTCAGAAGCTGTTTGATTCAAAGGAAAAAGTGATGTGCAGCTGAAATTCAGTGTCCTGGTTAAGAACAAAACCAACAAGATGGGAAAGAAATTAGAGTGTCAAACTTCCCTGCAGAAGAGTAATTGAGCTTTTTACTGGCTGTAACAAAGGGCCTTTAAACCTGTGCTGAGCCATTGGAGGCGCTGGGTTTGAATTGAGGGGCGAGAGGCAAATGATGATGCATCGCTTCAATTTGGTTGACAAATGCACTTTGTTTAATTAGCTGCAGGACTTGATAGACTCCCAGCAAATATTTAGTGGTCTGTCCTCTGAGGAATGATTTCCAATAGGAAGGCTCTGTGACAGCAATCGATTCAAGCTCTGATTGTGTGGTGGGTTGAAAATTCTCTCCCCCCCCACCCCCCTTCCCCCCCCCCCAACATTAAATTTGCCAGAGCAGCTCGGGTGGAAGCAAAAGAAACTGTAGTTACAGGCAAAACTGCAATCTGCAATGAAATGCTATCAATAGAGAAGAATAGAATAGAACAGAACAGAACAGAATAGAATAGAACAGAATAGAACAGAACAGAACAGAATAGAATAGAATAGAACAGAATAGAACAGAATAGAACAGAACAGAATAGAACAGAACAGAACAGAATAGAACAGAACAGAATAGAACAGATCAGAATAGAACAGATCAGAATAGAATAGAACAGAATAGAATAGAACAGAACAGAATAGAACAGAATAGAATAGAACAGATCAGAATAGAATAGAACAGAACAGAAGAGACCTTCAAGACCATCACGTCCAACCCACCACCCAACACCATCTAATCAGCTCGACCACGGCACCAAGCACTCCACCAAGTCTCCTTCTAAACACCTCCAGTGATGGCAACTCCACCACCTCCCAAAATGTGCAATATTTACAGGTATTTACAATTAGCAAACAGCACAAGGACCCCCCCCCCCCCCCCCCAGCCAAGGACCAGGGGAAGCTACCAGCTTCTCCCTCCCTGCCCTCCCCCTTGCCCCCTGTACAAAAGGGACAAGAGAGAGAAGCAGAGATGTTAATACCAGTCACAACAAAAGCAGTGCAGCCAAGGTCAAGCAGAAGCAAGTTAGTACCTCCCAGCCCAAGGAAGAGAGAAGAGAGAGAGATTGTTTTGGTACAACTAGTTTAAGTCCCTTATCTCTTCCAGTGGGATTGTGTAGAGCTATCCCTCACATCTGATCACTTTCACCCAGCAGTGACCATCAGGCTTTGCTGTCACCTTTCTCCTTATTTGTCAGCTGAGAGAAGGAAACTGATTTTTCCTCTGCTGAAGTTTAGGCAGCAGTTCCACAGCTAGAAAACCCTCAGCTGCTGTCAGCTGCTGAGCTCCCCTAAGCTGAAGTAGTGAAGTGGCACACCTACAGCCACCAGTGACAGACAGCTCTCCTGACACCACATGGCAGCAGGTCAGCTCCTCCAAGCAGTTGAAAGGGCGATGGCAATAGCCTCCCAAACACTCTTTAATCATTATTCTGTTCCCAAAGGTGTTGCAGCTGATTGATACACTAAAATTTCATTCTAGATGGTGATACAAAACCCCTAGCTCCCCTACTCTTCTGTTTGCTACCCACACCCAGCCAACGTTCTGCCTAGCTCAGACTGCCAGCTTCACTTCCAGTCACTGCACAAGCAACATTAAGCGAGTGTGGCACCCAAAACACTTGGTGTTTGATGTAGAAAACAACCAAACCCACAGAAACCCTGACTTATTTCTCTTCCTTTCAATCTTGAGCACTAAGAGATGCATGCTTGGTCAAAAGCACAAGGGAAAAAATAGCCATCTAATCAAAAAGTAATCATTATTTCAGTCACAGCATCACAAGGTGTTAGGGGTTGGAAGGGACCTTCTGAGATCTTCAAGTACTAGAACAGGACCACAGAATGAAGCACAGGTCACACAGGAACACATCCAGATGGGGCTGGAAAGTCTCCAGAGAAGGAGACTCCACAACCTCTTTGGGCAGCCTGTTCCAGTCTCTGTGACCCTCACAGTGAAGAAGTTCCTCCTCATGCTGAGGTGGAATCTCCTGTGCTGGAATTTATATCCATTGCTCTTTGTCCTATCCCAGGGCAGAGACTGAGCAGAGCCTGTCCCCTCCCTCTTGACCCCCAGCCCTCAAATATTTAGAAACATTTATTGAATCCCCCCTCAGCCTTCTGGTGGGGGGTGGGGAATGGGAATCCAATCCACTCCAACTGCTCATATCAAAGTTTGCCTTCTTGAAAGGCAGCTTATTTACACTTGTGGGAAATCAATCCCAGAGGTGTCACAAGTAGTAAAATTCAGTCCTGTGTCCAGTTCTGGGCCCCTCAGTTTAGGAAAGATGTTGAGTTGCTGGAAGGTGTCCAGAGAAGGGCAACAAAGCTGGGGAGGGGTCTGGAGCACAGCCCTGTGAGGAGAGGCTGAGGGAGCTGGGGTTGCTTAGCCTGGAGAAGAGGAGGCTCAGGGGAGACCTTCTTGCTCTCTCCAACTCCCTGAAGGGAGGTTGTAGCCAGGTGGGGGTTGGGCTCTTCTCCCAGACAACCAGCACCAGAACAAGAGGACACAGTCTCAAGCTGTGCCAGGGGAGGTTAAGGCTGGAGGTGAGGAAGAAATTCTTCATAGAAAGAGAGCTTGGCCATTGGGATGTGCTGCCCAGGGAGGTGGTGGAGTCACCATCACTGGAAGTGTTTAGAAAGAGCCTGGATGAGGCCCTTAGTGCCATGGTCTAGTTGATTAGGTGGTGCTGGATGATAATTTGGACTTGATGATCTTGAAGGACTTTCCCAATCTGGTTAATTCTATTCCATTCCATTCCATTCCATTCCATTCCATCCTATTCCATTCCATTCTATTCTACTCCATTCCATTCCATTCTATTCCATTCTATTCTATTCCATTCCATTCTATTCAACAGGCAAATTGGTATCACCCCTCCTGTTCAAAAAAATCATTTGAAACCAACATTGTCCAAGTTATTACCGACTCTGTGATGAATACAAAGCTGAAGGAACAAAAGGAGTCATCCCTGACCTAGAGATTTGCTGGAGCAAAGCATAGAAGCATCAAGAATATGAAACTGAAAGGGTGTTCTGCTGAGCCCATCACCCATTAGTCACCCTTTAGTTTTCTGATCAGTAACTCCCATTCTTCTTGGGACAGAAGGTGGAAAGTCTCCCTTCCACCCTGCCTCATCCCCCAGCTCCCAGCACCATCACAAGCCACTGCCTCCACAAACTCACTGTCACTTTCCACTGGATGTTTAGACATCAGATTAGGCTTCCTTCTCCCCCCAACAAATATTTGGTTCTGTTAGTCACTGGAAAGCACTCCCAGAGGGATGCAGTTTCAAGGGAATGTTTGTGACAACAGAGTGTTTGGCACCACATGAACTGCAAACAGGATTATTTGCTCAGTTTCACTGCCTCTTATTTCTGAATAAAAGGTGACTATCTGTAGCACTGTGGCCACCTGAACACCACCTCCAAGCCAGCAACACTTGTGGCAGAAGAGCACTGCCACACCAGAGGAAAACAACACAGATAAAGAGCGTTTAGAAAGAAAACAGCAACAGGCACTCAAGTATCAGAGAATGGTTTGAGTTGGAAGGGACCTTAAAGAGCATCAATTCCAAACTCTCTGCCATGAGCTGGGACACCCTGCACTAGCACAGGTTGCTGGAGGCTTCATCCAGCCTGGCCTTGAACACCTCCAGGGAGGGAACACCCACAACCTCTCTGGGCAACCTGTTCCAGTCCCTCACCACCCTCACTCTGAAGAGTTTCTTTCTAATCAACCCAACAAGGTGCTCTGCTACTAGCTCTGGAGTTAGATATTCTCTCAGTCCTCTTTCTCCCAGAGGAAATTTCCTTTCCTCCCAGAGGAAAAAGCTGCTCTCCAGGCACAAATGGATGCTGAGATGAGAGCCAAAACGTGCAAAATCAAGAGATCACATACTGGGACAGGCTGCCCAGGGGTGTGGTTGGGGCCCCATCCCTGGAGGCATTCAAGATCAGCCTTCATGTGGCCCTGGGCATCTTGCTGTAGTTGGAGGTGTCCTTGGTAAGTGCAGTGAGGTTGGACAGGATGACCTTTGAGGGTGCCTTCCAATCTGGTGCAGTCTGTGATTATGGCTGCCTTACCTGGATTAGGCCATTTAAAAGACTGAAATTCACTACTAATGTTGAAGGAAGTCAGTTATTTATTTGTAGTGTGGCACTGGTCACCACAGTCCAGCCTTGCCTTAAACAGACTCCCAACTGTCCTTCAGCTAGGTTTCATTCTTCTCCCAAATAACTAGGTCTAGAACAAGAGGAAATGGCCTCAGGTTGCCCCAGGGAAGCTTTAGGGAAATTTTCTTCACTGAAAGAGTGGTCAGGCACTGGAACAGGCTGCCCAGGGAGGTGGTGGAGTCCCCAGCCCTGGAAGTGTTCAGAAAATGTGTGGCCAGGGCACTCTGGGTCACTTGGTGCCATGGTCTAGTCATGAGGTCTGCGGTGACAGGCTGGACTTGATGATCTTTGAGGTCTCTTCCAACCTTGGTGATACTGTGAAGAAGGGATTTGATGTAGCACTTGAAGCCATGGTTTAGTAGTCATGAGGTGTTGGGTGACAGGTTGGACTTGATGAACTTTGAGGCCTTTTCCAACCTTATTGATTCTATGATTCTATGGATTAATGGCCATGGTGTTGGGTTGATGGTTGGACTTGATGATCTTAGAGACCTTCTCCAACCACACTGATTGTACTTACACATCACAATGTGCACCTTTTGGTATCTGGAGAGACAAGGCTGACTCTGCTTGCCAACAATTGCTGTCTACAACTACCTGAAGGGGGGTTGTAGACAGGCAGGGGTTGGTCTCTTCTCCCAGGCAGCCAGCACCAGAACAAGAGGACACAGTCTCAGGCTGCGCCAGGGGAGGTTCAGGCTGGAGGTCAGGAGGAAGTTTTACACAGAGAGAGTGATTGTCCATTGGAGTGGGCTGCCTGGGGAGGTGGTGGAGTCACCATCACTGGAGGTGTTTAGGAGGAGACTTGACAGGGTGCTTGGTGCCATGGGTTAATTGATTAGGTGGTGTTGGATGGTAGGTTGGATGCAATGATCTTTGAAGGTCTCTTCCAACCTGGTTTATTCTATTCTATTCAACACCCTGAACCCCCCTGTCAGTCACAACATCTGGCAGCTTTATCTGGGTTGTATTTATACAAACATCAATCCCACACTTGATGCCAGCAGAGTTTTGCTATATTGCGTGATCAATCACATCTTAAGAGGTAGCACACCTCAGCTCTCTGCAGATTAATTCTGCCAGAAAGGAATTTCTGCTCAAAGGTTAAATAAATCATCAAATATTTATACCCCACTGCAACTGCCTCAGCTTACATCAGCCCAGGCTCATCATCCTCTTCATCTTCAGAACAGAGACACTGAAGTGAAGAATTGTGACAGAAAAGGAGGAGGAGGAAATTAATTTTGCCATCTATGAAAGGATAAAGCAAATTTTAAACCCAAAATATGCAAGAAGTACAACAACCATGCCCATACTATTTCTTATATTTCACATATCACAGAAACATTCAGGTTGGAAAAGCCCCTCAGGATCACCAAGTCCAGCCCAGAACCCTACTCCACAAGGTTCACCCCTAAACCATAGCCCCAAGCACCACAGCCAAACCACCTTGAAACACATCCAGGCTTGGGGACTCCACCACCTCCCTGCCCAGCACATTCCAATCCCTGACCACTCTTGACATGAAAAAATGTTTCCTAATGTCCAGTCTAAACCTACCCAGTCACATCTTGAGGCCACTCCCTCTTGTTCTATCTCTAATTACCTGTGAGGAGAGACAAGCACCAACCTCTCCACAATGTTCTTTCAGGCAGTTGTAGACAGCAACGAGGTCTCCCCTGAGCCTCCCTCCTCTGTTTCACACTAACCATCCCCAGCTCCTTCAGTTGCTCTCCATCAGATTTATTCTCCAGGCCCTTCCCAGCTTCATTTCCCTCCTCTGCCCTGGCTCCAGCACCTCTACATCTCTCTTGGATTGAGGTGCCCAGAACTGGACACAACACTCCAGGTGTGGCCTCCCCAGAGCTGAGTCCCAGGGGACAATCCCCTCCCTGCTGCTGCTGGACACAGCATTGCTGATCCCAGCCAGGATGCCTTTGGCTGTCTTGGCCAGCTGGGCACACTGCTGGCTCCTCTTCAGCTGCTTGTCCATCAGCACCCCCAGGTCCCTTTCTGCCAGACAGCTTTTGAGCCACACTGCCCCAAGCCTGGAGGACTGCTTGGGGAAGTGTCTTTGTGTTGTCCCCACCCAAGAAACCACTTTGAAAGTCAAGGGCAAAAACAGGGATTTTTTTTTATGAGAGATGTTTGTCATCTCCTCCTCTCTGCCATCAGCTCCAAGACTGCAAAAGCCTAAGATCACACACAGGAAGAAGAAAAATCCTCCAATAATTCTTCTACAAGCACATTTGGTTTACATTCTGTTGCTTCATTGGATATCATTTAATCAGGGGCCAGCCAGCCAACTCTCCCTCTAATGATTTTGCTCCTACAAGTAATTTCTTTAGTGATTAGGAGTCTATTCATATCAAATGGGCTTTATTATTGCATTAATAATTCAGCAACTCCAACAGCAAAAGAGGGGGAAAAAAAATACATGAAAAAGAAAGAGAAAACCACAGGCAAGTAAATTCCAATCCCTCCACCAACCTGCCTGCCAGGTTGCTTCCCCTCCCACCACAGCTTTGTTTCTTCTCTGGTGTCACATATTTGATGACCTCTTAGAGGGCTGTTAAGAGGCAGAAAAAGGTTAAACACCCTGGGCATCTTAGATTGCTGTTGAAATCTCAGGTTCCATGGGAAATAAATGTCTGCTGCCTTTATTAATCACTGTTCCTTGGAGCTACTCAGCTTAAGTGTTTCTAAATAGCTTATAAATCAAGGCAAAGCTCGTGAAGAGTCTCGATTCTGTGGCCCTACATCGGGGCAGAGCTGCAGATCTTTCTGGAATGTGTTCCACAATTCCTCACCACAGTGACAGAGTCATCTCCAAGCAGCCACACTTCCTGACTGCTGTACAGAGCATGCTTCAGCTAAGAGGCTGCAGCTTACACACAATTCAGGTGGCACGACCTGGGTCAACACATTGCAGCCCTGTAGCTGTCAGGAGTGGACAAGGCATGCTGTGCATTAATGCAGCCTTAATGAGAGCAACAAAGAGCCAGAAACAAAGGCCTCGAGCACAAGCCCTATGAGGAGAGGCTGAGGGAGCTGGGGTTGCTTAGCCTGGAGAAGAGGAGGCTCAGGGGTGACCTCATTGCTCTCTACAACTACCTGAAGGGAGGCTGTAGCCAGGCACAGGTTGGTCTCTTCTCCCAGGCAAGCGGCACCAGAACAAGAGGACACAGTCTCAAGCTGTGCCAGGGGAAGTTTAGGCTCAAGGTGAGGAGAAAGTTCTTCCCAGAGAGAGTTGTTAGCCATTGGAATGTGCTGCCCAGGGAGGTGGTGGAGTCCCCATCCCTGGAGGTGTTCAAGAGGGGATTGGATGTGGCACTAGGTGCCATGGTTTAGTAGTCATGAGGTGTTGGGTGACAGGTTGGATTTGATGATCACTGAGGTGGCCCTGGTGGCCAAGAAAGCCAATGGGATCCTGGGGTGTAGTAAGAGGAGTGTGTCCAGCACATCCAGGGAGGTTTTCCTCCCCCTCTACTCTGCCCTGGTGAGACCACACCTGGAATATTGCATCCAGTTCTGGGTTCCCCAGTGCAAGAGGGACAGGGATCTGCTGGAGAGAATCCAAGGGAGGGCTACCAGGATGCTGAAGGGACTGCAGCACTGCCTGGTGAGGAGAGGCTGAGAGCCCTGGGGGTGGTTAGTCTGGAGAAGACTGAGAAGGGGTTTAATAAATGTTTCTAAATATCTGAGGGCTGGGGGTCAGGAGGGAGGGCACAGGTTCTGCTCAGTTACACCCTGGGATAGGACAAGGGGCAATGGATAGAAACTCCAGCACAGGAGGTTCCACCTCAACATGAGGAGGAACTTCATTGTGAGGATCACAGAGCACTGGAACAGAGAGGTTGTGGAGTCTCCTCTGGAGACTTTCAGGTGCAACCTATGCTGGATTCTATGGCCCTACTCTGGCAGGGGGGTTGGACTTCATGATCTCTGGGGATCCTTTCCAACCCCTGACATCCTGTGAGTCTGTCTGTGATCCTGTCTGCTGTGGCCTCTGTTGGCAACATTTCAGTGGTAATGCAAACAGAGCAGGGTGCTCACTGTGCAACCTTCATGGGAAGGTCAGCTGCACCACTGGAGGGGGCTCAGAGGTCAAGTCCATGCTTGTGAAGGACACAAAAGGTAGACTGCCAAGAAGCTGTGGTTGATGGGGACTGGGAGTGGAAGGGCCACTGGTCTGTCCATTGTAGAAGGTTGTGGAGACAGCACTGGAGTGAGCAGAATCATAGAACCACAGAACCATTCATTAAAGGCTAGTAGTCACGGAGTCCCCATCCCTGGAGGTGTTTGAGAGCTTGTAGTCATGGCACTTTGGGCCACCTTTTAATGGCCATAGTGGTTGATGGCTGGACTTGATGAACTCAGAGGTCTTTCCCAACCTTGATGATTCTATGATCCAGGACCAACTGGGCTTCCTTCTCTCCCCAGGGTTTGTCTGCTCTTTTTAAGTTTAAGCAGGAGTATCAAGTATGATCAAAACTCAGGGAGAAGATGTCCTTTGTACACAGTGTTTACCACACTTATTATCTTCTATTAGTCACATTTTCTCTCCTTAACAGAGCTATTTTGTGGATGAATGGTGAAGCATCAAGCACTGATATTTTCCCATTTCTACATAATACAACTGAGTGCTTCCAGCTGCAGCTAACAGAGCTCACACACCACACCTCCCTAGCTGAGCATAAGCAAACCCAAATATCCCCAGACCCTCTGTTCTCTCACAAATGATTTACCAAGAGGCAACAGAAACACACACACAGGGTATAACTGCATGGCTTTAAGTAACCCCCAGCTCACCTGAGCTGTCCATGCTTGTGTCAAGCCTAGATGATGATGTATCTGCAGCAGAAAGGACTGCAAACCTTGGACAGCTTCCTCCTCATCCTCCTCCATCTATGCCCTTACACACATCTGTCCAGCTGGGCAAGTTCTTCTGGTGCTAGATTATAACTGGTCTTGAAATGACCTGCTGCATTCCAATCACATTAAACATCAAATCAATGAACACCTCTTCTTCTTTCACCTGGCATTGGATTGGCTCACAGTGGAATGTAATACTGATTCTGATCATCCTTAACCTTAGGCTGCTCATCTTTAGTTACTTTCTGGATGCTACCCAGTGCCCACGACAGGCAGAAGCTGTCCCCCAAGGTGCATGTCAAATTCTGTGGCCATTAGGCCATCCTCCATTACATACCAGGGCAAGGAAATTCTTTGCCAGGAGACAAATCCTGCTTTGCTATCTCTGTTTCTCAAGAAACTCGATTTTTCCAAAGCCAGTGGCTTGCTTTCAGTGCAGTGCTGCCCCAGCACCTGCTTGGCTCACAGCAGGTTTTGTGCACGTGAGCTGGACTCCTCATGACCACTGCTTCAACACCAGTCACCACATATCCCACCTCTGTTACAGAATGGCTTAGGTTGGAAGGGACCTTAAAGGTCATCTATTCCAGCCTCTCTCCCATGAGAGGAACCCCTCTCAACCAGATCTGGCTGCTCAAGGCTTCATCCATCCTGGCTTTGAACACCCTCAGGAACGAGAGGTATCCACACCCTCCTTGGGCAACCTGATTCAGCATCTCTCCACCCTTCCAGTGAAGAACTTCTTCCTAAAATCCAATCCAAACCTACTGTCCCTGCAGATGAATGCAGCCTTAAATGTTAGATGTTACCACATGAAATCACAGGCTCACAGCATGTTAGGGGTTGGAAGGGCCCTCCTGAGATCATTGAGTCCAACTGCCTGCAGAGCAGGACCGTAGAATCCAGCACAAGTCACACAGGAGTGCATCCAGATGGGGCTTGAGAGTCTGCAGAGAAGGAGGCTCCACAACCTCTCTGGGGAACCCCAGCTCCCTCAGCCTCTCCTTGTAGAGCTGTGCTCAAGGCCTCTCCCCAGCCTCGTTGCCCTTCTCTGGACACCTTCAAGTGTCTCAATGTCCTTCTTAAACTGAGGGGCCCAGAACTGGACACAGAGTTCCAAGAAACAAAGAAACAAACCCACTTTGCACGGAGAAGAAAGCTTATTCTGTCTAGGAGTGTAAAACCCAAGCACACCCAGCATCCTTAGGGCAGCCTCATTAGGAGCTGGGGCACTGCAAGCCAGGAAGATTTGTTTGTCCTACCGTAAAGCTAGCAAGACTCCCATATACTACTCAAGATTTTGACAACAGAAATATTTCCAGGCTACTAAAAGAACCAAACTGTTCATGCTTAATAACCACTGCTGAGCTGTGTCCATTCCTCCTTGATTTACAAAACTGCTTTCTACAAATACATTAGGTTGATGTATTTAATGAAGAATGTCTGGGGAAACCATGGAAAGAGTTGCCACTGCAATTCGTCCTGAGGTGTCCTTCAAGCCACACCACAGAATCAGGTTGGAAGGAACCCCCTTGAAGGTCATATTCCCCAACCCACTCCCCCCCTGCAGTGAGCAGGGACATCCCAAATTGAATCAGGTTGCTCAGGGCCCCATCAATTTTAACCTTGAATGTCTCCAGGGATGGAGCTTCCACCACCTCCTTGGGAAATCAGTTGCAGTGTTCCACCATCTTCACTGTACAGAACTTCTTCCTAATGTCCAATCTAAGTCTGCCCTGTTCTAGTTTCAAACCATTGCCCTTCATTCTATCACTACAAGCCCTTCTAAATAGTCCCTCCCCAGCTTCCTTGTAGCTTCCTTCAGATACTGAAGTGCTAAGGTGTCCCTAGCAGGATTAAAATGTAGGTGTCCAGGATTAAAATGTAGGTGTCCAGGATTAAAATGCAAGTGTCCAGGATTAAAATGCAAGCGTCCAGGATTAAAATGCAAGCGTCCTTTGCACCTCACCCCTCTCTAATTCAGATGATTCATGGTGTAAAACTCCAAACAACTTTGAAAGACCCAGCAGTCTTCTTCCCCTCTGCAAGCTTCCCAGTGCTGGAAGTTCCTAAGCAGGTCACAAATAGTAATTCCTGTTGAATCAGTGCCACAATGTGTGATGCTTTCACTGAAGAATGCAAGTCCCAGTGGACTTCCCTCTCAGGTGGAGCTGGAGGATTTAATTCATTGGATTCCTACTGAATTCCTATCAAGTTTCATTGATGTGTGTGGATATATATGCAAGTGAAGATATTTATATGTATGTAGGATTGTTTAGCCTGGAGAAGAGGAGGCTCAGAGGAGACCTTATTGCTACCTGAAGGGAGGTTGTAGCCAGGTGGGAGTTGGTCTCTTCTCCCAGGCAAGCAGCACCAGAACAAGAGGACATAGTCTCAAGCTATGCCAGGGGAGGTTTAGGCTTGAGATGAGGAGAAAGTTCTTCCCAAAAAGAGTAATTTGCCACTGGAATGTGCTGCCCAGGGAGGTGGTGGAGTCACCATCCCTGGAGGTGTTCAAGTGGGGATTGGATGTGGCACTTGGAGCCATGGTTTAATAGTCATGAGGTGTTGGGTGACAGGTTGGACTTGATCTCTGAGGTCTTTTTCAGCCTTGTTAATTCTATTCTATTCTATTCTATTCTATTCTATTCTATTCTATTCTATTCTATTCTATTCTATTCTATTCTATTCTATCCTATTCCATGTTTTCCAACCTTATTGGTTCTGTGATTCTATATATATGACACGATCAATGTTGCTGTCAAGGAAGTTTTCAGCTAGATGAAGGCTGCATGTGTTGACACTCATGTGGGACTGTTCTCAAGACAAGTTTGTTGTCCATGACTCCACTGAGGTGACTGAAGGCACCCAACAGAAGGGCTCTGCTGCAGATAAATGACTTTATCCTCCTGCCTTTACACACCCCATGCACAGAGCCAGCCCAAGGAACCTGCCGCTTGTCTTGGTCTGCTGCTGCCTCTGCAACCCCATCAGAGAGGACCACCAGGTAGTGAGCAGCTGTTTCTTAGACATCTCTAAATGAAGATTTCCTCTTTTTTTCTTTTTTGAAGGTATAAGGATGAGGAATGTGATGAGAAATAGCCTGAAGAGCCCAGTCACAGCAGGAGGGAGCAGAAGACATGGCTGTGCTGAGAGATGCATCCAGCTGCTGAGCCTGTGGGTGTACCTGAAGGATCCAGACAGGTTGAAAGATGAGGGAAAGTGTTCCTGTGCTGGATACATCTGAGTGATGAGAGAAGTTTGCAAAAGTCAATCAGAGGAACAAAAAAAAAAAGTGCTTGGAGAAGATCAGCTCTAGAAGAAACTAAGACAAATGAGGGGAATCAAATCACAGTTGAGATCTTGGGTATGAGAACAGAACAGAATATAATAGACCAGACCAGACCAGGTTGGACTCAATGCCCTCATCTAGATCATCAATAAAGATATTAAAGAGCATGGGCCCCAGCACTGATCCCTGGGGCACACCACTGGTGCCTGGCTGCCAGCTGGCTGTGGCACCATTCACCACCACTCTCTGGGCTCAGCCTCCAGCCAGTTCCTAACCCAGCTCAGAGAGCTGCTGTCCCAGCCAGGGGCTGACAGCTTGGCCAGGAGTTTGCTGTGGGGGATGGTGTCAAAGGCCTTGCTGAAGTCCAGGCAGACCACATCCACAGCCTGCCCCACATCCACGAGGCACTCACCTGGGCATGGAAGGAGATCAGGTTGGTGAGGCAGGACCTGCCCTTCCCTCTATGCCACTAAGATCCTGAGGGGACTGGAACATCTACCTTAGGAGGAAAGGCTGAGAGAGCTGAGGCTGTTTAGCCTAGAGAAGACTTGAGGGAGTAGCTCATTAATGCTGTCCAGAGAAGGGCAACAAAGCTGGGGAGGGGTCTGGAGCACAGCCCTGTGAGGAGAGGCTGAGGGAGCTGGGGTTGCTTAGCCTGGAGAAGAGGAGGCTCAGGGGAGACCTTCTTGCTCTCTCCAACTCCCTGAAGGGAGGTTGTAGCCAGGTGGGGGTTGGTCTCTTCTGCCAGGCAAGCAGCACCAGAACAAGAGGACACAGTCTCAGGCTGTGCCAGGGGAGGTTTGGGTTGGATGTTAGGAAGAAATTCTTCCCAGCAAGAGAGATTGGCCATTGGAATGTGCTGCCCAGGGAGGTGCTGGAGTCACCATCACTGGAGGTGTTTAAGAAGAGCCTGGATGAGGCACTTGGTGCCATGGTTTAGTTGATTAGATGGTGTTGGGTGAGAAGTTGGACTTGATGATCTCAAAGGTCTTTTCCAACCTGGTTAATTGCAATCACTTCTAATCCTGCTCTAGCAGAGGAATTTGACTAGATGATCTCCCTTCCAACCCCTCCCCTTCAGTGTGATTTTGTGTGTGAGATGTGAAGAGCAAATAGAAAGAAAAGGAATAAAAAAGGGGGAAAAAGCCAAGAGAGAGGGAAATAAGGCCAACCATGAAGGAAAAAGTGTCATTAGATGTAGTGTGAGAAGTTGTGCACAGTGAGAAAGACAAAAGATGGCAATGGGAATGGTATGGAAATAAATAGTCTGATGTTAGCCAGATCCAACTTATTTGTTGGTGGATTTGCTCCTTTCTTTTTCCTCTCTGTTGGGAAAGAGGAGTGGGGAAGAGGGGAGGGATTCTCAGCCTGGCCCCTGTCTGAGCTCTTAAGTCCCAGTTAAGGCTCAAACCACCACAGTACTACAGGCAAGCACTAATAAGGAACAGAATTTTACCATACAGTTTTCCAGTTCCCCAGAAAACCTGCATCTGGTTGGGAGTCAATAGCTGGCAGAGCCTGAGTAAAAAGTATGAGCATTAATAAAGCCAAGTGATTGTGGTGTGCAAAGGCTCCAAGTCCAGAGGGATGCAGTGGCAAGCAGCAGCCCCTCACTGGTACAAGGCAGACGCTTTCCTCGACCCAAACACAGCCAACTTTCCATCCTTCAGCAACCAAATGCAAACATGCATGCTGTAGGTCTTGAGCAGGGCACTGTGGCAGACAAAAATAGCTCTGCCTGCAAGCCTTATCTCTACAGGCTCACAGCGTGGCAGTTGAGAAGCACGAGGAACACTTCCCATTCCTCCCCGGAACATCGAATCACACGCTCAGCCCCTGGCACAGTAAAACTAGCTGTGCAACCAGTGATGTGATTAGAGGAGCACATCAAGTCCTTGTAAAGATACTTGGCACTTTGGGATTCTCCAGACACAGCTCAAACCTCCAGAAAAGCCACAGTGCACAGCACATGGCAACAGGAGAAACAGCAGCAGAGAAGAAGAAGAGAGGGCACAGCGCCCACAGCTGAACTGAAGTGTGCAAACCTGGTGTATCTGGTATTGACTCTTCAGCAGCGTGCAGGGGAGAAGATTACAGAGCTGAGCTGCAGAAGGGTTAGAGGAAATACAGGTGTTGGAAATAAAAAGAAAGAATAGCTTTTTTTTTTATGGCTTGAGTTGGAAGAAGCAGCGAGAGCAGGCATCAAAGAGCTGTTTTCTCCCAGCCCTTTCCAACGTGCACGACCTCCCAGCTGCAGAGAAAGCCAACATTCTTCTTTGTTTTGGATCCTGCTGAAGTGCTGTCACAACAGCAGTCCAGGGAGATTAAAAGGCACCCAACACTGCAGTCACACTTTAAGCTCACCAAGCAGTCTGCTGTTCTCTGATAGCTTCTATTTTACTACAGAAATGTCTTCACATGGAAATGACTTGTGTGTGCAAGGAGAAGCTTCTCTCCTGAAGATGGCTGTGGCAATACCTCAAAGAAAACCCCAAAGAAAGCATCTGGTTGCCCACTAGAAGATGGAATGCTCTAATTTGCCCTTGTCTTGTATTTTCTGCTTTTCCTTTTTCGTGGCAGATAGATACAGATGAAAGAAGGAAGAGGTAAAACACAGTGAGAAACAGCAAGGAGGAGAAGGGCAAGGAGAGCAAAGTTAATTGCAGCACAAGATGCAAAGAAAGAAGAGGGAAAACAGTGAGAAACAGCAAGGAGGAGCAGTGCAAGGAGAGCAAAGTTAATTGCAGCACAAGATGCAAAGAAAGAAGAGGGAAAACAGTGAGAAACAGCAAGGAGGAGAAGTGCAAGGAGAGCAAAGTTAATTGCAGCACAAGGAAAGATGCAAAGAAAGAAGAGGGAAAACAGTGAGAAACAGCAAGGAAGAGCAGTGCAAGGAGAGCAAAGTTAATTGCAGCACAAGGAAAGATGCAAAGAATGTGAGGAATGCCAGCAAGCAAATAAATCAATAATCTACAGTCATCATCTACATTCCTGAGTTACCTTGCAAGCCCTGAACGCTCCTGACAACAGCAGAGATTTCCAAGGATGACTCCCCAAGCAATTTCCTTCTGCCAGCACCTTTCTGTTAACAAGGGAACCTCTCTGAAGGGAGCCTGCACTACCTCTCTTAACTTTTGTTAATACAAGCTTGGACCTTGCACTTCAATACAATACCTTGGACCAGCCCTTGGACCTCAATACAATCCCTTAGACCTCAATACAATACCTTGCACCAGCCCTTGGACCTCAATACAGCAGCTTGGACCAGCCCTTGGACCTCAATACAGCAGCTTGGACCAACCCTTGGACCTCAGTACAATCCCTTGAACCTCAATACAATACCTTGGAGCAACCCTTGGATCTCAATACAATAGCTTGGACCAACCCTTGGACCTCAATACAATCCCTTGGACCTCAACACAATACCTTGGACCAGCCCTTGGGCCTCAATACAATAGCTTGGACCAGCCCTTGGACCTCAATACAATACCTTGCAACTCAACACAATACCTTGCACCAGCCCTTGGACCTCAATACAATACCTTGGAACAGCCCTTGGACCTCAATACAATACCTTGGACCTCAATACAACACCTTGCAACTCAACACAATACCTTGGAACAGCCTTTGGACCTCAATACAATACCTTGGACTTCAATACAATCTCTTGGACCAGCCTTTGGGCCTCAATACAATAACTTGGGCCTCAATACAATAACTTGCAACTCAACACAATACCTTGCACCAGCCCTTGGACCTCCTTACAATACCTTGGACCTCCTTACAATACCTTGGACCAGCCTGGACCAATTTCCAAGCCCAAATGAATGTGGTGCTCATTAGCTGAAGAAACCATCAAGGTCATTACCAAGCAACTGCAGGGATGATGAACCATGTTCCCCCCCTCACCACTGCCCTCTAAAACACAGCAGAGCCCAGCAGCTCATGTGGAATAACAGCACAGATCAATAAAGCCAGCAGACTAATGTGGGTTTATGGGTGTTTTTCTTCACAATGGTATCAGCATGCTATAAAGTAAGAGTTTTATGGAGGAACTGGAAGCTGAGCAATGGAGACAAGAGGACATAAAAGTCAGGATTCCTTAGAAAGTTGGAATTATTCTGTATCATTAATGGGGGAGGGAGGAGAAGCCTTAAACCCAACAAAGAAAAAAACAACCACCACACCAAACAACACTAAAAATAGAAACCAACCAACCACAACAGCCACCAAGAAAACCCCAAACCAACCAACCAACCACATCAACAGCTACACACAAAACCCCCAAACAAACAAAACCAACAACCAAACAAAAACCCTACCAAAACCCCCTCAACTACACATCTAAAAGCACAGGATTGTCAGGGTTGGAAGGGACCTCAAGGATCAGCCAGTTCCAACCCCCCTGCCATGGGCAGGGACACCTCACACTACAGCAGGTTGCTCACAGCTACATCCAGCCTGGCTGCAAACACCTCCAGGGATGAGGCATCCACCACCTCCCTGGGCAACCACTGCCAGTCTCTCACCACCCTCATGGGGAACAACTTCTTCCTCACATCCAATCTGAATCTCCCCATTTCTAGTTTTGTTCCACACACACACCCCCCCCCCAGTCCTATCACTCCCTGACACCCTCAGAAGTCCCTTAAAGGACTGCATGCAAACCTTTAAGCAGATGAAGGTAGCATGAACCCTGGTGATTTTCAATAGAAGAGTTACAATACCTTGGCAAGGACAATATCATGGGCAGGGACACCTCACACTACAGCAGGTTGCTCACAGCCACATCCAGCCTGGCTACAAAAACCTCCAGGCATGAGGCTTCCACTACCTCCCTGGGCAACCTGATCAAGGATATGGCACAACAGAAGTGAATTTACAGGTCACAGCCACTAGCAGCAGGTGGAAGGACCTTACTGACAGCTACCCTAAACACATGTCAGGAGGGGTGTGCTTCAGCTTAGCCCGGGGCTTGCCCTGTGAACAGAGCATCACAAGAGGCTGAGTTGAACAGTGTGCTTACAGTTTAACCCAAAGAAGAATCTAGATCAGCCTGTGGTGCAAACTAAGCTATGATGGGTGGGGAGCAACAGAAATTCATCTCAGAAGTGTAATCCTGAGCCAGTGTCAAACCAGATCGATCCAAAGCTGCAAAACAACTCTGATTCTACACCTAAAAAGAACAAAACAAAAAAGCTTCTGAGTCCCATATCTAAGTCTGTCTCAGTCAAAATCGAGGTGGGAGGATTCCACATGAGCACTTTTCATAGAGTGGAATCATAGAATCAATAAGGTTAGAAAAGACCTCAGAGACCACCAAGTCCAACCTATTACCTAATACCCAACACCTCCTGTTAACTAAGCCATGGCTCTAAGTGCCACATCCAAGCCTTTTCTGAACACCTCCAGTGATGGTGACTCCACCACCTCCCTGGGCAGCACATCCCAATGGCCAATAACTCTCAGTGAAGAAATTTCTCCTCACCTCCAGCCTAAACCTCCCCTGGCACAGCTTGAGACATTGTCCTTTTATCTCAAGACACAACCATAATTCTCTCCAAACTGCTCTGCCACAAAGTAAAGTGCAGAAACCTATTTCTGAGCTGGATTGCACAATATGCTTTTGCCACCCTTGCAAATGAAGCTGATCCAATGAGATTAGGTAGCTGGGGGCATCTCTTCATGTGACTCAAGGAATTTCTTAATGCTCCTATGAAGTGCAGCAATTAGAACAAGGCTGTTTTCAGGGCCTCTCTGCTGCTGGACTCCCACCAGCTGTCCATGTGTATTTGGACTTCACAAGCAGCTTTTAACTAATGGATCTAATCCACTCTGGTAAAACCCCACCTGGTGTACTGCATCCAGATCTGGAGCCTCTATTACAGGAAGGATCTGGAGGTGCTGGAAGGTCTCCAGAGAAGGGCCACGAGGATGAGCAGAGGGCTGGAGCTGCTCTGCTATGAGGACAGACTGAAGGAGTTGGGGCTGTTCAGTCTGGAAAAGAGAAGGATCTAAGGAGACTTAATTGTGGCCTTCCAGTATCTGAAGGGGGCTCCAAGAAAGCAGGGGAGGGACTTCTGAGGGTGTCAGGGAGTGATAGGACTAGGGGGGATGGGAACAAAACTAGAAGTGGGTAGATTCAGATTGGATGTGAGAAAGAAGTCGTTCCCCATGAGGGTGGTGAGAGACTGGCACAGGTTGCCCAGGGAGGTGGTGGAAGCCTCATGCCTGGAGGTTTTTTCAGCCAGGCTGGATGTGGCTGTGAGCAACCTGCTGTAGTGTGAGGTGTCCCTGCCCATGGCAGGGGGGTTGGAACTGGCTGGAACTGGCTGATCCTTGAGGTCCCTTCCAACCCTACAAATTCTATGATTCTGTGTGATTACATTAGAGAAGCAGAAGAAGAAAACCTTCTGTACCTGTGTGCTGCTCTTCAATCCAAGCGTGCAGATATATGAAGAGGAGTAGACCAGCTACTCCAAACATCAGCAGAGACACAAAGACTTGCCTTAGGTTCATGACCCTAGCAGGGGGCTGCTCTGCAGCTTTAAGAAGGACACATGGCTCAGTTTTCTGAAGTTTTCAGTGTGCCTTCATCTTCTTCAGCATCTTCCCCGAGCCGCTGACCTGGAAGAACAAGAGATGGAGTCAGTTCTTGTGTTACATTTTGTTGTTCACCAGAGGCTGTGTAAACAGCACACCACACATGAGCTGCAGCTCTCACAGGGTATAGCTTTCAGTGCTTGGATTTCCTCTCATGATCTCAACCTTTCTACCCCTGGATGGGTTCCAAGCAAAGGTGTCTCTCAAAGTGGCTGTGGAGGCTATTCCACCTCCAGATCACCAAACATCATCCACTGCCATCATGGAGGGAGGTGACAGCCCAAACTAGACACCCAGGTGTCACACCACTACACCATCCTGGAGAAGAGGAGGCTCAGGGGAGACCTTGTTGCTGTCTATAACTACCTGAATGTAGGTTGGAGCCAGGTGGGGGTTGGTCTCTTCTCCCAGGCGACACAGAAAGAGGAATTGGCCATTGGAATGTGCTGCCCAGGGAGGTGGTGGAGTCCCCATCTCTGGAGGTGTTCATAAAGGGACTGGATGTGGCACTTGAAGCCATGGTTTAGTGAGTCATGAGGTGTTGGGCAATAGGTTGGACTTGATCTCAGAGGTCTCTTCCAACCTTGATTCTATGATTCAACCAGCACCAGAAGAAGAGGACACAGTCTCAAGCTGCACCAGAGGGAAGTTTAGGCTTGATCTTAGAAAGAAATTCTTCACAGAGAGAGAGATTTCCCTCTGGAATGTGCTGCCCAGGGAGGTGTGGGGTCGAGGTCCCTGGAGGTGTTTAAGAAAAGCCTGGATGAGGCACTTAGTGCCATGGTCTAGTTGATTAGTAAGGGTTAGGTGATCTGCTGGACTTGATGATCTTAGAGGTCTGTTCCAACCTGCTTGATTCTGTGACTGCCCATCAACCATCCCACCTCTCCATTGGACCCCCTCCAGCAGATCCCTGTCCCTCTTGAGCTGGGGAGCCCAAAACTGGATGCAATATTCCAGGTGAGGTCTCACCAGGGCAGAGTAGAGGGGGATGAGATCCTCCTTCAGTGTGCTGGACACACTCCTCTTAATGCACCCCAGGATCCCATTGGCCTTCTTGGCCACAAGGTACATTGCCGACCCATGGATAACCTGTTGCCCACCAGGACTCCCAGGTCCTTCTCCACAGTGCAGCAGAAAGAGAGTTCATGGAATGGCTTGAGTTGGAAGGGATCTTAAAGACCATCTAGCTCCAATCCCCCCTGCCAATGGCAGGGACACCTCCCAACAGTCCAAGTCAAATTAATGGATCATCTTTTGACTCAGGGGTGTAACCACATGGGAAGGACTTGTCAAGATGCCCATTCTTGCCAGTAAGTCCAACAAAAACTAAATGGAAGTTAAAATCTTACCAAAAAAAGGAAAAGATTAATCTTGCATAGAGGGCCTGGGAACAGGAAACCATTTACCTGATGCCCTGCACCTGCCCCCCGGGGGCCACAAAACTCAGGTCATAACAACTGAAGGCAGAAACCCCTGTGTGTCACATAAAGAAGGAAGCCAGCTCCTGCAGCTGAATGAGAGCACTGGCCTGCTGTGCTGGTTTGGACTGGTTTCAACAGCCCCTTTTCAGCTCCTGCTACCTGTGCTTAGATCTGTACCATCAGCACTGTTCTCAGCACAACCCCCGTGGAGAAAATTAACTCTATGCCAGCCAAAGCCAGCGCACCTGCGAAGGAAAGAGAGTCAAGATCTAACACAATGGACACCCTTGTGTGGCACCTGAGAGGAGCACACAGAGCTCAAAGCAAAAGCTCAGGATTTTCATGGAGGACAGCCTGCTGAAAGAGAGTTGAGAGGGAAATCCACTAGAGGAACAGAGCTTCAGTAGCTGTGCACCCAAGTGAGCAGCAGAAGGAAACCCAGGCACTGAACAGCTCTTCTCAACCCTGCAAGTCCTGCATCTGCCCCCAGTTGGTATTTTGAAATACCTCAGCTCTGAGCTTCTAAATATACACCCCAGGCTCAGCAGGAGCTCCCATTAAAAATAGCACTTGGATGAATGCTGTCAGTAGGTTAGAAAGGGAGAAGAGATTCCAAGAACAACAAAACTGTGTTCAAACCTTTATAGTTTACCACCACCTGAGATCCCACCTGGAGCACTGTGTCCAGTTCTGGAGCCTTTATTACAGGAAGGATCTGGAGGTGCTGGAAGGTGTCCAGAGAAGGGCCACGAAGATGAGCAGAGGGCTGGAGCAGAGGACAGACTGAGAGAGTTGGGGCTGTTCAGTTTGGAGAAGAGAAGGCTCCAAGGAGACCTAATTGTGGCCTTCCAGTATCTGAAGGGGGCTACAAGAAAGCTGGGGAGGGACTTCTGAGGGTGTCAGGGAGTGACAGGACTCGGAGGGATGGAACAAAACTAGAAATGGGTAGATTCAGATTGGATGTTAGGAAGAAGTTGTTCCCCATGAGGGTGGTGAGAGACTGGCACAGGTTGCCCAGGGAGGTGGTGGAAGCCTCATGCCTGGAGGTGTTTGCAGCCAGGCTGGATGTGGCTGTGAGCAACCTGCTGTAGTGTGAGGTGTCCCTGCCCATGGCAGGGGGGTTGGAACTGGTTGGAACTGGCTGATCCTTGAGGTCCCTTCCAGCCCTAACAATTGAATGATTCTATGATAGTTTGGTGTTTGTTCATTTCCTTGTTTGGCTGGTTGGCTTTTTTCCTTCCCAGTACTGCACCATTAAAACTCTGCACTTCTCTGAAGCACAAACTTGCCTGCAGTAAATGTAAACCAGTGTTTAAATATTAATCATCTTATGAGCAATTGTTCTGAGGAAGGCAGATAAGGAGACACTAACAGAATGTAAATGTTCTGTCTGAAGCCGCTTTTGTAAGGGTCACGAAGTGCCTGGTTGGAACCTGAAACACAGAAGAAAGATGAGCAGCTGCTTTGTCCCATCTAGCTTTTTCTGCCTTGATTCTGCAGAGGTTTCCACCCCACATTTCCATCCTGCATTTGGTGCAAGGATGAGCAGAGCGCTGGAGCACCTCCTCTATGAACACAGACTAAAGCTGTTGGGGCTATTCAGTCTGGAGAAGAGAAGGCTCCCAGGAGACCTAATTGTGGCCTTCCCATACCTGAAGAGGGCTCCAAGAAAGCTGGGGAGGGACTTCTGAGGGTGTCAGGGAGTGAAAGGACTAGGGGCAGTGCAGCAAAACTAGAAATGGGTAGATTGAGATTGGATGCTAGGAAGAAGTTGTTCCCCATGAGGGTGGTGAGAGCCTGGCACAGGTTGCCCAGGGAGGTGGTGGAATGGAGGTTTTGAAGGCTAGGCTGGATGTGGCTGTGAGCAACCTGCTGTAATGTGAGGTGTCCCTGCCCATGGCAGGGGGGTTGGAACTGGCTGATCCTTGGGGTCCCTTCCAACCCTGACAATTCTATGATTCCATGATATCCATGTACCTCTTTGAACTATTGTGGTGATGTGCAGGAAGCAGTGAAGACAGAGGAAAACCAAAGAAAATGCCTGGGAGAAGTTTCTGTGAAATGCCTTCTCCAAGGGTGTGGGTGGTGGAGCCTCCTTTCAGCAAGCTCTTCATTAGCTGCTGTCACTTGGACCCTTTGCTACACAGTACCCTCAGCGTTGCTGACTTACAGCCTGCCTTGTCTGCACTAAAAGGTTAACATCGATCTTTGCACCCAGCTTCACTCCTGTAGCAAGTGCACTGCTTGCATGTCCTCAGAATACTGCTCTGCTGATGCCACTGCAGCTCCCCAGTGTAAGCATTGCTTCAAGAACCATAGAATTGTTAGGGTTGGAAGGGACCTCAAGGATCAGCCAGTCCCAACCAGTTCCAACCCCCCTGCACAGGCCAGGGACACCTCACACTACAGCAGGTTGCTCACAGCCACATCCAGCCTGGCTGCAAACACCTCCAGGCAGGAGGCTTCCACCACCTCCCTGAGCAACCTGTGCCAGGCTCTCACCACCCTCGTGGGGAACAACTTCTTCCTAGCATCCAATCTCAATCTACCCATTTCTAGTTTTGTTCCATTGCCCCCAGCCCTATATCACTCCCTGACACCCTCACAAGTCCCTCCCCAGCTTTCTTGTAGCCCCTTTCAGATATTGGAAGGCCACAATTAGGTCTCCTCAGAGCCTTCTCTTCTCCAGACTGAACAGCCCCAGCTCCCTCAGTCTGTCCTCATAGCAGAGCAGCTCCAGCCCTCTGCTCATCCTTGTGGCCCTTCTCTGGACACCTTCCAGCACCTCCAGATCCTTCCTGTAATAGAGGCTCCAGAACTGGACACAGTGCTCCAGGTGGGGCCTCACTAGAGCTGAGCAGAGGGGGAGAATCACCTCCCTTGACCTGCTGGCCACACTTGTCTTGCTGCAGCCCAGGATGTGATTGGCTTTCTGGGCTGCAAGTGCACACTGCTGGCTCCTGTGGCTCATCAGTCAAAGGACTAACGAACACAAACCTCTTCTGTTTCCCCCCAGACAAAAGCTGTGTTGTTCATGTAACAGGACATAGACAGCATCTGGATTAGAAGAAGAGGAAAAAAAAAAAAGAAAAGAAGAAGAAAAGCCAAATAAATAAGACATGAAGGTCTGAATGGGTATCTTTGAAAGGAAGGAATTAACCTGCAGGTAGTAGAGAGCAGGAATCAGTTTCACTTGGAAAAGTTATTTGGGATTTGTAACTCCTAATAAAAAGGCAGCCGATCCAGGCACACTCCATGAATGGTGGCAGGCTTCCAAACAAGCTCACTTGTGTGGTTTTGTCACTTGCTTCCATCTCTGGCTGCACAAAACTCCTGCATTTTCAGCCTTTCTTTCTGGAAACTGCTGCCCTAGATTGGGCAAGAAAAGCTGACAGCAAAGCATCCCACACCACGTCTCCCTGAACGCTTCTGACGTGTGTGGGCTGCCACTGCTGCTCTCCACAGCCACTTGCTCTCATCAGCCCTGACTGCCCAGCTCTTGCCACCACCAGGAGGGCTCACACACCTACACAGTGGCATTCAGAACGCTTCATCCAGCTAAAAACTGCTTCAGAAAGGAGAAATGGAGACCCTACTGCCAAAGGATGTCAGGGAACACTGGCTTAACACTGGTTTAACCAAACTACACACTGGCTTGACCAGCCTACACTGGTTTAACCAGCCTGCATACTGGCTTGACCAGCCTGCACTGGCTTAACCAAACTACACACTGTCTTGACCATCCTACGCTGGTTTAACCAACCTACACACTGGCTTAACCAAACTACACACCAGTTTAACCAACCTACACACTGGTTTAACCAACCTACACACCAGTTTAACCAACCTACACACCGGCTTAACCAAACTACACACTGGTTTAACCAACCTACACACTGGTTTAACCAACCTACACACCAGTTTAACCAACCTACACACTGGCTTAACCAACCTACACACCAGTTTAACCAACCTACACACTGGCTTAACCAAACTACACACCAGTTTAACCAACCTACACACCGGCTTAACCAAACTACACACCAGTTTAACCAACCTACACACTGGCTTAACCAAACTACACACCACTTTAAACAACCTACACACTGGCTTGACCAAACTACACACCAGTTTAACAAACCTACACACTGGCTTAACCAAACTACACACCAGTTTAACCAACCTACACACTGGCTTAACCAAACTACACACCACTTTAAACAACCTACACACTGGCTTGACCAAACTACACACCAGTTTAACAAACCTACACACTGGCTTAACCAACCTACACACCAGTTTAACCAACCTACACACTGGCTTAACCAAACTACACACCACTTTAAACAACCTACACACTGGCTTGACCAAACTACACACCAGTTTAACAAACCTACACACTGGCTTAACCAAACTACACACCAGTTTAACCAACCTACACACCGGCTTAACCAAACTACACACCAGTTTAACCAACCTACACACTGGTTTAACCAACCTACACACCAGTTTAACCAACCTACACACTGGCTTAACCAAACTACACACCAGTTTAACCAACCTACACACTGGCTTAACCAAACTACACACCAGTTTAACCAACCTACACACCGGCTTAACCAAACTACACACCAGTTTAACCAACCTACACACTGGTTTAACCAACCTACACACCAGTTTAACCAACCTACACACCGGCTTAACCAAACTACACACCAGTTTAACCAACCTACACACTGGCTTAACCAACCTATAGTCCCACAAAGGATTTACCCAAACAAAAGTGCTGATGAGTTTCCCTTTAGCAATACCAGAGCCACTGCCTGCATCCCTGAGTATTGATGCACAGGAGAGCTGACCTTGCCTAAACACCACCAGGGTTGCATGCAGCACCATGTAGGATAGGATAGGATAGGATAGGATAGGATAGGATAGGATAGGATAGGATAGGATAGGATAGGATAGGATAGGATAGGATAGGATAGGATAGGATAGGATAGGATAGGATAGGATAGGATAGGATAGGATAGGATAGGATAGGATAGGATAGGATAGGATAGGATAGGATAGGATAGGATTAACCAGGTTGGAAAAGACCTTTAAGATCAAGCCCAACCCATCACTTAGATGTGTTAAATCTCCTGCCCTTGGACTCTGCCCATCTGTCCAGCCTGTCAAGGTCCCTCTGCAGAGCTCTCCTACCCTCTAACAGATCAACCCCTGCCCTCAGCTTGGTGTACAAGTCCTGCATCATCCCATTTGGGATGCACAGTCAAACCAGGAGCACTTCCAGGCAATTTAATCTATGCATAAGAAAACAGCTGGGTTTTTGCTAGAGTAGATTCAGTTATGGGGAGGTGGAGGTTCCCAAAAGGAAGCAGCAGTTCGTTGTGCTTTTTGTTGGTTTAAAGCACCCTAAAGCAAAATCAACTCCGCCATCAGACTCTGCTACAAATCATCTTTGTACCAGGAGCTTTCCTGCTGCTTTCAATCAGCTTAATTTATTTCAATTTAATTTCTCTGAAACTCTATTCCTTGTTTATGTGTTGGCTAGGCCTTGAGATTAGTCTCAAACAAGAGGACCATCAGTTTTAATTAAGGCTACCTGTTCTAGCACAGGTTAGGCTCGAAATACATCAAACCCATCCAACAATCCAGCGCTGTTCTGCCACCCCTTAGGAGTTTTAAAGGGGTTTTCAGCCTGAATAAGTAGTTTAATTTATTTAACATAGTGATTTGTAACCCACCTATGAAAAAATGATAGGGACATTAAAAAGGAGTCCATGTCTACAGGTCCTCTAGCAGCACTTGAGAAATGGCTGCACGAGCCTGACAAATGTGCTCCTCTAGTATTGAAAAGCAACAGCCATGGATAACACTCTCTAGCATCCTGGCAAAGAGAAAGTACCTGCAAGTAGTCTTTAATCAAGATGAATGCTCTCTTGTGGCTCTGAAGGAAGAGCCAACAAGCAATTACTTGCAACCTAAGTATTTTCAGCTGTATCCAGAGAGATGTTCCAAATCCCTAATCTAGCTGTGAATCTTTATTTGCTCCTTGTCCTGGGCAGCGTAGCTCCACTGGGTGATAGTTTGACCGTGCTGCTGGATGAGGTGCTTGCTATCCAGTCTAATTTGGCTATTGAAGATATTAATGCAGCCTAAGGAACTGCTGTGTGCCTCTCACCTGTGCTGAGCTCAGTTCTCGCTTTAGCCCAGCCTCCCTCCCATCTCTTTTGGAAGTATGGACACCAATGTCCCAACCCTTTCAACTGACACCTTGCCAGAAGATGTCATAGTGACTCACACCCCTCACACACATATCTGAAATCCCTTTATCACTACATGTTGTTCTCATCCATCAAGAAGAAACAATTCATCTGACACCACTTTATTCTTTATAGAATCACAGAACCAACCAGGTTGGAAAAGACCTCAGAGATCATCAAGTCCAACCTATTACCTAACACCTCATGGCTAACTAAACCGTGGCTACAAGTGCCACATCCAAGCCTTTCTTGAACACCTCCAGGGATGGTGACTCCACCACCTCCCTGGGCAGCGCATTCCAATGGCCAATTACTCTTTCTGGGAAGACCTTTCTCCTCACCTCCAGCCTAATCTTCCCCTGGCACAGCTTGAGACTGTGTCCTCTTGTTCTGCCTCTGGTTGCTTGGTAGAAGAGACCAACCCCCACCTGTCTACAGCCTCCTTTCAGGAACATAGCCATACAACATAGGCCCCTTTGCAGCAAAAAAATAATAGAGAAACTTGACCAGTTTCTAATCACTCACTTCTGAGGCCAAGCTGTTTAATAGCACTCTCACTTTGAAGAGTTTCAGGAATCCACATCCCACTAATGTAAAATCCTTGCATTTTCCCCCGTTGTGTTTTGGGTCCAGTTCAAAGAGGCACATTCCTCTGCTGGGCCAACACAAGCAAGGGGAACAGCACAGCCACCCAAAAAAGGGGAAGACTCCATCTCCTCCTGCTTTAAGCATGGTTCCTCATTCCAGCACATTGTCCACCTTTGTCTTCCTGGCACCTCCAGCACTCAGGCTGGCTTCCTCCTGTTCCAGACCACACAGAACCAAAGGCATCTGGCTGTAGCATGTTTGGCTAACTCAAGACTTCTTTAACTACCACACTTGACACTCTGACTAACCTCACCAACACCTAGCTCCAAACTCAAAACCATGTAAAAGCAGAACTTCAGATGGCCTCAAACTATTTAGACACCTTTCTTATCAACTTACCTCCACCTATTTTTCCCTTTCACCTGAATAAAATCAAAGCAAACCACAAAACCAAACCCAGATGACCAAGGTGAGTGGCTGGCCAGGAGAAAGTGATGGAAAAAAACCCAAACCCATGCTTTTTGTGACAGTCAAAGCATTCACATTGCTGTGGGTTACCAGAACTTCCCACCACCCAGCATCACCTTGGACACAACTGAATTCATGAAAGCAAAATGTGAAAAGGGACACAGAAAGCAAAGCACAGCCCCAGAGATGCTTCCCCCCACCACCTCCTTCCTTACCCTTGCTTACATTTTCTGATGCTTCCACTGCAATATCATGCAAGAGAATTTTGCACTGGCTCAGGCTACTTCCAGTTCAGTCAGCAGAAGGAGACAAGGATATCTTTTCAGTTCAACACTCCCCCTCCTTCTCCGCTTCTCATCTGTTAGCTTGTGTCCTACTTCATGCTTAGGTGATCCTCCAGGATCACCTTTCCACTGCCCACAGCTCAACTTTCTGTCTTTGCACCCAACTAGCAGAAGGTGCAGGTCCAGCTCTCAATGCTTGCACAGTTCCTCAGAGCAGAGACTGCTCCCCTTTGTTGTGCTTTCTTGCAATAGCTGCTAGGAACAAACACACCATATCTGCCACATCTGCCAGGAACAAACACACCATATCTGCCACATCTGCTAGGAACAAACACACCATGTCTGCCACATCTGCTAGGAACAAACACACCATATCTGCCACATCTGCTAGGAACAAACACACCATGTCTGCCACATTCTCTCCCCAGAAAATTATTACTGAGTACTATGGTTGGGTGAAGTCATAGTCAGAATTGGCTGGAAAAGCCCTTGAAGATCAGTGAGTCCAACCATTCCCTAACTCTACCAAAGCTGGGGCTAAATCATGTCCCTCAGCACCACATCTCTGCCTCTTTGAAACACTTCCAGGAGGGGATGCAAAGACCTCTCTCAGCAGCCTGTTCCAATGTTTGAGGACCTTTGCAGGTATGAAGTCTCTTCTAATGTGCAGCCTAAACCTCCCCTGGTGTAACCTGAAGTCTTCTCCTCTTGTCCTCTCACTTCTTACTAGCAACCCCTACACAGCTCCAACCTCCTTTCAGGGAGCTGTAGAGAGCAATGAGTTCTCTCCTCACCCTCCTGTTCTCCAGGTTAAACGACCCCCAGCTCCCTCATCCACTCCTCACCAGACCTGTTCAGCAGACCCTTCCCCAGCTTCACTGCCTCTCAGGTCAAATCATTTTGTTTGGAAAAGACCCCAGATCAAGACAGCCACACCCAGTGCTGCTGAGAAAGTTTGTCCAAGCAGAAAAAGCAAAAGCAAACCCCCCCCCAAATCAACCCAACCAACCCAACCCAACCTCCTCAGCCCTTCCTGTCCACAGGAATTTACTGGGAGAATTAGGGGCTAGAGAGGAGAGCGGTTAACAGTCTGTGAGGCCTCACTACAGGGGCTGAGTGCAGACAGAGCAGCACAGTGATGTGTTTCTCTCTCACCCCATGACAGAGAGCAGTTCAGGTGCTAAAGAGGGAGATAGTCAGCATCCAGGCTCACCAGCACATCAGTCCTGCTGACACCACAGCAGCTTCTTCACCTGAAGAGCTGCTTGTAAGCAGCTTGTGTCAAAATGTAACTGAAGACACCATCTGGCCTGCACAATTTTTATCACTGGCAATAACAGAAGATTACTCCCTGCCAACCTTGCAAATCAAGTTAAGAGTTCCATAAGACACAACTAATGAAATATTTTGTATGAAATACGTGGAGCTTGCTTCTCAAAGCAGAGAGCTGGTGAAACAAAGTGAGCACTGAAAACCCCTGAAACAATACAGCCCCTTTTGAAAGCTTAAATTCACAAATCCAAGAGCAGCCAGGAAACTCCAAAGACCACCACCACCAAAGTACCTCCCCACCACACCAAGCTACCCACATTGAACATTTCTCCGCTCCTGCTGTTGCACTGCAGACCACAGTGTCCTTATGAGAACTGAGTATTGTTGTTAATGCTCTTCGCAGCACACAACATGTTCAAGACAGGGTTTGCCTTTGATTTGGCCACTTTTAATCTATCAAAGTCCCTAGCTCCTCATTATCCTTGCTTGTTGATGGGTTGACTTGAGGATCTTAGAGGGCTTTCCCAAGCACAACAACTCTATGAATATATTACTGAAGGGGGTGTGTGTGGGGGGAAAGCCTCCTTTTAACGAAGCAATGCTTGTAAACAAGACTCATTTTAGTAAAGAAGCTTCCAATGCCATTAAATCTTCCCTCAGGAGTTGTACTGGGGGGTGGGAAGCAGCCCATGGCACCTGCCCTGCCTCTGAGAACACGCACAAAGCCAACCACTGCCATGGTCCTGCTCATTAATCCTCAACCCTGTTGAGCTTCAGACCATATTTAATCCACACAGTGCCCCTCACCCACTTGTAGGTCCTTTCAAAGCTTCACTTCTGCTAATTAATCTTTATAGCTTGTGCTAACAACAGGTAAAGGCAGAGGATCCTACTTCGCCATATGTAGGTTGCTACATCAGCAGCGTGGAAAGTTTTGCTGACTTAAAGGGGGCAGAGAAGACACTCCAGGAGTGAAAGTGAAAGCTTTGGAACGTCACCAGTTTAGCAGAACACCGCCAAAGATTTGATTTTGAGGGATAAAAACCCCAGCCTGATTACTCCTGTAAGAGAGGGAGGGGGACACCTTACTGCTCCTCGGCACACAAAGAGAAGTTTGATATGCTCAGCTCTTACCTGCTGGAAGTCACCTGGATTTTGGGGGAAGTGAAACGAGAAGCAGAGCTGAAGAAACAATAACTCGTGGGTGAGAAACTCAAGGAGGAGGAGGAGTAGCCCCGGGGCGAGGTCCTGCTCCGTGCGCCTCGGCTGCGAACAGAAGGAAGCAGGACCTCGCCCCGGGGCCACCCCCCCGCCCCGCTGTCATTTCCCACCCCCATTCCATCATAAACATACCGGAACCACCTTGCTGCCTTCTCCTGGGGCTACACCGGTGAAAAAACCGCTCTCTCTAGATCCTTAGCAGAGAAAACCCCGCAACAATCCCCCCCCCCCCCCCCCCCCATCGCCATCCCCTCACCTTCCCGCAGCTGCCGGGGACGCTCTTCTGAAGCCACCCACAAAGTTTCACCGCCAAACTTTAGGGTTGGAAAAGGTTCCCTGAGCGGCTGGGAACCCCCCCTCACACCCTCCTGCGATCCTCGGTGCTGTGTGGGGGGTGGGTTTCGGAGAAATCCAAGCGTTTAGAGCCGGTGCTGTCGAACGAGGAGCTGCACAACGCTCCCTCCTCCCCGAGCCCCCGAGCCGAAGCGCTTTGCTAACAGGGTTTGTTTGCTGTCACATCTCCAGGGCTAAGCTCTCCTCATGCCAGCGAGAAGAAACGGCTCTAAGCTGCCAGGTAGAAGCAAGTCATAGCTGCTGATTAGCTGCTGAAACAGGTAAGGTCAAAACTTTGGCTGTGGGAAATGGGAGAAGGAACACACACACACACACAATAATGTGTAATTTGTGGCTGTTAGAGCTTCAGATGTGCCTGCACTGTCAGATACAACACACCAGCCATGGAGAGAGATGGCATCTGGGGTATTGTTTCCAGTTTTGGGCACCCCACTTCAAGAAGGGCAGGGAAACACTAGAGAGAGTCCAAGGGAGGTTCTGAGAACGATTGAGAGAGCAGAACATCTCTCTTCTGAGGAAGGGCTGAGATACCTCAGGCTGTTTAGTCTGGAGGAGAGGAGACTGAGAGGGAATCTTTTCCATGTTGATCAATATCTGCAGGGTGGGTGTCAAGAAGAAGGGGCCAGTCTCTTTTCAGTGGTGCCCTGTGATAGAACAAGGAGCAACAGATACAAACTAGAACCCAGCAAGCTGCACCTCAACATGAGGAAAAACATCTTTGTTGTGAAGGTGATAGAGCTGCCCAGAAAGATTTTGGAGCCTCCTTCTCTGGAAACTTTCAAAACCCACCTGGACATGGTCCTGGGAGGTTTACTCTAGGTGTTCTAGGGAAGCTGGACTTGATCTCCAGATCTCCAAGCACTTCCATGCTGCTGTTCTGTGATTCTGTAGGATGAGGTAAGCACAGAGGAGCTCTGACTTTCCAGAGCTGTGCTCAAACCACTACTGTTTGGCTCTATCCCCTATAGGCATCTGTCTGCAGTGCCATGTTCCTAGAATTACCCCAGCACTTCTGAAATGCTCCCTGAACCACTGCTCCATCACTCACTTTGGGTGTGAGGCTTTTCTTGGAATAACAGCAATATAACACTTCACATTTTTACAGCATCTGTTACCCTAACAGGTATCTAATCATCTCACAGCCAGCACACAGGGATCACATCTCCAACCAGCTCAGCAGGATCAGCTTTGAGGTGAAGCTGAACATCACCAACCAGCTCAAGACAGTGCTCCAGAGCAGGCAGCTGGAGCAGCCATGCTGCCTCTGTGTAGTTTGGATTCTGTGGGTACACAGAGTCCCTCCATGGTGCTACAAATATTCTCCCTTTTTATCTCACTTCAGGATCTCCCTAGTCACAGTTCAGTACAGAAGGCAGCAGCTCAGAGCAGACCCAGGGAGCAAAGATTTTTCCTTCTGTTCCTTTAAAGCCAGCCATGGATCCACTCAGGTGAGTAAAGACTATGCCTGACACCTTGTCTGAGCCAGCTTGTCTGGCTCTACAGTAGATATCATAGCATCACAGAATTGTCAGGGTTGGAAGGGACCTCAAGGATCAGACAGTTCCAACCCCCCTGCCATGGGCAGGGACACCTCACACTACAGCAGGTTGCTCACAGCCACATCCAGCCTGGCCTTCAAAACCTCCATTCCACCACCTCCCTGGGCAACCTGTGCCAGGCTCTCACCACCCTCATGGGGAACAACTTCTTCCTAGCATCCAATCTGAATCTACCCATTTCTAGCTTTGCTCCATCACCCCCAGTCCTATCCCTCCCTGACACCCTCAAAAGTCCCTCCCCAGCTTTCTTGTAGCCCCCTTCACATACTGGAAGGCCACAAGAAGGGGCAAAGGGGAGGATGGAGAGAAGGAAACATGCCAGTTGTTTGGTGTTTGAGATGAGCTGAGTGCAGTTACCCTTTTAGACAGCCTGTCAGGCACATGTGATATCTTGATAACCACATGCCCTGACTAAAACAAACCAACAACCACCCAACAAAAAAGCAACCTTATGTTCAAATTACAGATCTACCACTCCCTGATGGCCAGTGAGATTTCAGAGAAAACACATCATTCCTACTGCATTTTGGTTTCCAGAGGTTGAAAGTTTGTGGTGGGTTGAAATTTTGTGGTGGGTTGACATTTCCACACCCACCCCCCCACCCCCCAACATTAACTTTGCCATACTGGCTCAGGTGGAAGCAGATGGAAGCTGTGTTTACAGGCAGAACTACACTCTACAATGGAGTGCAATGAATCTGTGCAATATTTACAGGGATTTACAGCTGATAAACAGCACAAGAAACCCCCCCCAGGTCAAAGGCCAGGGGAAGCTACTAGCTCCTCCCTTTCTGCTGCCCCCTACCCTCCTGTACAAAAGAAGGGAGAAAGGAGCAGAGAAATTTGCTGTTAGGCTCAACCCAAACAAGGCAGCCTAAGACTACCACAAGAGGTAATACTCCCAGAAGACTGCAGTGAAGGTCACTTCAGCTTCAAATGATACACAGATGAACCTTCTGAGTGTTGTAGGTTTACTTTCACTCAAGAAGTCCATGCTGCAAACATATTTCTTCTTCAGGTAGCTCTAACTCAGGCAGCACCCATCAACTGATTAAAGTTCCAGAGAGCCCTGGAATGGATCTGATTTCTTGATTATTTCTTTTTTCCTTCTTCCCCCCCTCCCCCCCAGTTAAAGGAATAAATTATTTCCTTTGGGATGAAGCCAAGCCTTGTTTTACAACTTAATAAAGAGCAAGAACCCCACCCCCACCCCTGCATTGAGCTGATACAATTCTTGCTCCACCACAGGGGCTTCCAGCACAGGCAGCATGTTCCAGCCATGGGTTTAAGAAGCCTTTCCAGATGAAAAATTCACCGTGCAGGTGAAATGAGACACTGGGGTAGGAAGCTCAACGCCGCCGCCAGTGTAATCAGCACCTTCTGAAGCCTGACATGGAGCAAAAAGGGAACCCAATTAGAGAAGGGTGGCGGCAGCCTGTCTGTGTCAGCAGGGTGGGTACAGAGCCAGCGCCTGCATCAGAAACTCTACTCCTGGCAGGTTTCTGCATGTTTCCTGTGACTTCTGGTAGGCAAAGGGCTCAATGGTTAAAGCAGCAGAGTCATCTCTTGCCAGCAGTGGGCCGGTGGTGGTGGTGATACCCTCCTGGCAGGAGCAGGAGCAGGAGCGGTTGGTTTGCAGTGGAGGCAGGGAGCACGGCACGGCCTGAAACTGAAACCCCACCGTGGCTAGAAACTGAAACCTGCCCAAAATTGCAGGGCAGTTCACTGAAATAAAAGCACCTTTGGTCTATAGTAAGAGCAACTCAGGCATCTGAGGAACATTTTCTGTGCAGAATGTTTTCAGCTCAGCCCAGCAGTGATGGCTGTGGAAGGAAGTTTGGTGTGGAAGGTAGGTCACAGCTGCCCATGTCATAGAATCACACTCATAGAATCAATAAGGTTGGAAAAGACCTCAAGGGTCATCAAGTCCAACCTTTCACCCAAGACCTCATGACCACTGAACCATGGCACCAAGTGCCACATGCAGTCCCCTCTTGAACACCTCCAGGGACGGTGACTCCACCACCTCCCGGGGCAGCACATTCCAATGGCTGCTTCTGCACATTGTGAAAGCCTGATGGGACTGATGGGAGATGGGACAGAAACCACAGGTGCCAGCACTGTGAGCTGTTAGGAACCCCCCAGCCCCCTGGCTGAACTTCCCATGCAGCCAGTTTCCCAAAGCCAGCTCAGCCAGCCACCCAGACAGACACATTTCAAGGAGTCAGAAGTTGGAGGCTTTATGTTTAAAGAAAAATGTCATATGCAAACCATGACTTAAGGAGCAGCTGTGGCAAAACTCTGTCTTCTTGGCCTGCTCCTTTTCCAAAGGGGAATCAGAGAGCCACAGAGTGGCTTGAGTTGGAAGGGACCTTAAAAATCATCCAGTTCCAATCCCTTGCCATGGGCAGGGACTTCTTCTGCTAGACCAGGTTGCTTGGAGCCTCATCCAGCCTGGTCCTAAACACTTTCAGGGATGAGGTGTCCAGAGCTGCTTCTCAGCAACCTGTTTCAGTGTCTCCCTGCCCTCACAGTAAAGAACTTCTTCCTTGTGCAATCTAAATCTACCCTGCTCTGTTCTCAAACCATTGCCCCTCAGTGCTACATGGCCTTGTCAAAAGTCCCTCCCCAGCTCTCCTGTAGTCCCCTTCAGGTACTGGAAGGCTGCTCTGAGGTCTCCCCAGAGCTTTCTCTTCTCCAGACTGAACAGCCCCAACTTGCTCAACCTGTCCTTGTAGGAGAGGTGCTCCAGCCCTCTGATCATGAAGGATTAGACCTTCAGAGGATTGTTTTTTTTAATTAGGTTAGGCAGGTTCATTCCAAGTGCCTTTACCACTTACTGCAGGGAAATTTGGGCTGGGCCACACTGGCACCATCTTAGTGCCCTGTGTTGTGTATCAATAGAGAGCTGAATAGACAAAACTTTGGTGATGGAAAGCATTTAATCGTTATGAAGGGATCCTGTTTTTTTGCTCTGGGGCATAAACCTTTCATCAAGTGGTTTGATTTTATTTCCTTGAGCTTTTCCCTTCTTTTTTCCCCCCTTTTCTTTTAATTTTCAGCTAATTAGCTAAGAAATACAGCACCTACAAAATGCTCCTCCCTTTGAGGGCTAAAATTTGCCTCTGCTAAGCATTGCTGTGGGGCATTGGGTTTGTTTCTTTGACCAAAAAACAACCCCAACAAAAACTTGCTGGTAACTTGGTATAATGCTGGCTCCTAAGCTTGCACTGGCTCCTGTCAGGAAGAGAATTTTGCACTTCAATAGACAGTGCCTTCAGCATCATAGAATCATAGAATCAATAAGGTTGGAAAAGACCTCAGAGATCATCAAACCCAACCTATCACCCAACAACTCCTGACTAACTAAACCATGGCTTCAAGCGCCACGTGCAATCCCCTTTTAAACACCTCCAGGGATGGTGACTCCACCACCTCCCTGGGCAGCACATCCCAATGGCTAACAACTCTATCTCTGAATAACTTTCTCCTTGCCTCCAGCCTAAACTTCCCCTGGCACAGTTTGATCTTGAGATGGAACTTCCTGTGATCTGCTTCATGTCTATTACCTCTCATCCTATCATAAAACACCACAGAAAAGAGCCTGACCCCTTCTTCTTAACACCTACCCTTCAGATATTTATGAACATCAATAAGATCCCCTCTCAGTCTTCTCTTCTCCAGCCTGAACTGTCCCAGGTCTCTCAGTGATCAGGCTCCAATCCTTTCATCATCCTCATAGACTGGTTTGGACACTCTCTAGTATATCCCTGCCCCTTTTAAACACCTCCAGGGATGGGGTTCCACCGTCTCCCTGGGCAGCCTGTTCCAGTCTTTGAGAACCCTTTCAGGGTAGAAGTTTCTTCCGATATCCAACCTAAACCTCCCCTGGTGCAACTTGAGGCCATTTTCTGGTGTTTCTTGTTTCAAGACAGAAGAGACCAACCCCTACCTCACTCCAACCCCTTTTCAGGGAGTTGTAGAGCATGGGAGGGTCCTGCATAGCCCATCTAAAAACCAGGGGGTCACATTTCCACTGAAAAATGTCTCATCTCACTCCTAAAATGAGATACGAGGACTGGCACCCTACCACAGAATCACAGCCCACAAGGGAATGAATGAGGCCCTTATCTAGCCTGGCTTGAAATGTGGTTTCTAAAGCATGGAGGAAGCTCCTTTGAAAGCCTTCATCACTTTTGTGAGGAAATTCCCAAAGAGGTTCTGTTTCTCCAGGCCTTTTGAGCAGTGTTTGCAGAGGCCGTGTGACGTGGTCATTCCTGCCGTGCCAAGTTCTAGAGAAGGGGAACCATTTGTCTTTGTTCTGCCCAATAATGCTTCATTATGACACCTCCTGGAAAAGAACAGCCTCTTGTATCAGGGTGCCTAGCTGGGAGACAGCTTCTTTGGTGCTTCAGTTATCACACCACGGTGCTCACACCACATTAATGGTGAATTTCTTAACCATTTGATTGAAAGTCAGAGAATGCCCTGGGGTACCAGGGACCATGAAAAGCCATCCAGTCCAGTTCTCCTGCAAGGACTTCTTTAACTAGACCTTATTCCTCTCTACAACTACCTGAAAGGAGGTTGTAGACAGGCAGAGGTTGGTCTCTTCTCCCAGGCAGCCAGCACCAGAACAAGAGGACACAGTCTCAGGCTGCACCAGGGGAGGTTTAGGCTGGAGGTCAGGAGGAAGTTTTACACAGAGAGAGTGATTGCCTATTGGAGTGGGCTGCCTGAGGAGGTGGTAGAGTCACCATCACTGGAGGTGTTCAGGAGGAGACTTGATGGGGTGCTTGGTGCCATGGGTTAGTTGATTAGGTGGTGTTGGGTGATAGGTTGGACGCGATGATCTCGAAGGTCTCTTCCAACCTGGTTTATTCTATTCTATCAGGTTGCTCAGAGCTACATCAAGCCTGACCTTGAATGTCTTCAGGGATGGGGCCTCCACCACCTCCTTGGGCAACCTGTTCTGCTGTTCTGCCACCTTCATATTACTTTAAAGCCATTCATAAAGATCTTGAAGGGTATCACAGTATCACAGTATCGCCAAGGTTGGAAGAGACCTTGAGGATCATCGAGTATGTTCTCCATGCCTGCTCTTCACTTTTGACTGAAGGGATCTCCTTCAGATCTCCTCCATCCTCACTGTGGAGTCTGTATCCCTCAGCTTTAGGCATTAAACAAACCCCACCAACACTAAGCCCCCTCTTGGAGCAATTTTGCCACCTTTTATGGGACTACTAAATGTCAGAGAAGTGAAATCTCAATATCATGCTTTGCTCTCTGCATGTGAGACAGACAACATTCCCTTACTCCCAACAGCCCTCTTGACAATCCCAAGTTCTGCCCTGATCCAACATCTGTTGACAAGCTGTCTATATAAATGGACAGTGAAACAAAGTGATAGCTGAAAGCCAGTGTGCCTCCAAAGCGATTCACAAGCTGCTGAAACAAGACACCACACCATTAAATATGTAGTTCAGGCCTTCTGCTTCCCCTTCCATCCCAAAATACCTGGAATAAAAAGCAGAAATAGGGTGACATGACAGCCTGTCAGCTGCCCTGAAGCACTGATAAAGGAGGAATGAATGAAACGAAGGAGTGTGGAGTTCTCTCAGCCTGTGTCAGCACTGTGCTGCACATTGCCTGTTTGCATTGCTTATTAGGCACCAGTGGCCATATTCTGAACCTATTCTGACAGCCTGGATTCCAACACTGAGCGAGTTATGACATCAGGACATCCACATGTGCCAGAGAAAACATGTTACTGAGAAATTCTAGGGCAAATGAAGGTAGAAAGGAGAAGAAAGAAGGGTAGAAAGGAGAAGAAAGAAGGGTAGACAGGAGAAGAAAGAAGGGTAGAAAGGACAAGAAAGAAGGGTAGAAAGGAGAAGAAAGAAGGGTAGAAAGGAGAAGAAAGAAGGGTAGACAGGAGAAGAAAGAAGGGTAGACAGGAGAAGAAAGAAGGGTAGAAAGGAGAAGAAAGAAGGGTAGAAAGGAGAAGAAAGAAGGGTAGAAAGGAGAAGAAAGAAGGGTAGAAAGGAGAAGAAAGACTAGGCAGAGTGGCCGTGAAATAGGGAAGAGTCCAACAGAGAACCACAGATATCTGTTAAAAACCCAGTGGTGTGGGCACTAGTCCCAAGGGTTTAGCCAACATGGAATGATTCACTCATGGCCAGCTGTCAGTACTGGCCTTGCCTTTGCACCTCCACAAGGCATTACACATGGGAAGTTTAAGGAGAATCACAGAGAATGGTTGGGATTGGAAGGGGAACTCTCTCTGGAGGTCATAGTAACATAGTATCATAGTACCAGTCAGGGTTGGAAGGGACCACAAGGATCATCTAGTTCCAACCCCCCTGCCATGGGCAGGGACACCCCACACTAGATCAGCCTGGCCACAGCCTCATCCAGCCTGGGCTTAAACACCTCCAGGGACGGGGCCTCGACCACCTCCCTGCACAACCCATTCCAGGGTTTCACCACTCTCATGGGGAAGAACTTCCTCCTCCCCTCCAGCCTGAATCTCCCCACCTCCAGCTTCATTCCATTCCCCCTAGTCCTATCACTCCCTGAGATCCTGAGAAGTCCTTCCCCAGCCTTCCTGTAGGTCCCCTTCAGATACTGGAAGGCCACAATGAGGTCACCTGGGAGCCTTCTCTTCTGCAGACTGAACAGCCCCAACTCCTTCAGTGGTTTGAGCCTTCACCGGGATTTAAGAGCTCAGATGGGGGCAAGGCTGAGAATCCCTCCCCCTCTCCCCCTTCCTCTTTCCCAATAGAGAGGAAAAGAAAGGGAAGGAGCAAAGCCACCAAGCAATAATTTGGAGTTGGATTGGAAGTAGAGGTAAAGAATTTTCTTTAAGCAATACATATATGTATATGAACAATAACAGGAAGGGTTCACAAGGGTAAGGAACAAGGATGGATGGGGAAAAAATAAGAAGACAAACCCAGTCTCTTTGAAGAGGTGTGGATGTAGCAGGGAGAAGGATCTGGCCTGACCACATGGCAGAGAAGCAGGGAGCCAGCAGCAACTTTCTTCCATCCCTGTGAAGCAGAAGTAAGAGCACAATGGGTGCAGTGTCCTCCTTTTTATAGGCTTGCTGGACAGGGAGGGGGAGTGGAACAGACTAACTCAGTTTCCCAGGGGGAAAAACCCCCTGCTGGGAGGGCAATGCTCTCACAAGCCCTCCCCCCTGCCCTGCTTTCAGGATGGGCATAACCCATCACACCTAGGAATGTGTCCAGGTGGGTTTGGAATCTCTCCAGAGAAGGAGACTCCACAACCTCTCTGGGCAGCCTGCTGCAGTGCTCTGTCACCCTCAAAATGAAGACTTTTTTCCCTTATGTTTATGTGGAACCTCCTGTGCTCCAGTTGGTGTCCATTGTCCCTTGCCTTCACACAGGACACCACTGAGAAGAGTCTGGCTCCACCTTTTAGATACTGATCAGCATAAATAAGATCCCTGCTCAGACCCTGGTCTCTCAGCCTCAACTTGTAAGACTTTACAGTTCCTTCATCATCTTAGTGGCTCTCCTCTGGACTCTTTCCAGTAGCTCCTTGTCCTTCTTGAACTGGGGATCCCAGAACTGAACCCAGTACTCCACTTGTGGCCTCACCAGGACAGAGTAGAGGGGCAGGAGAATGTCCTTGAACCTGCTGGCCACACTCTTCTTAATACACCCCAGGATGTCATTGGCCTTCTGAGCCTTGAGGACACATTACTGGCTCCTGGTGGACTGGTCCACCAGCACTCCCAGGTCCTTTTCTCCAGAGCTGCTCTGCCCCTCACCTCTGCTGATGCAGTGGTGTCCAAGCCTCCCTACAGGATGGAGGCAGCACACTGGCTAGCTGAAGATTTGGCAGCAATTTTGCTGCTCATCACATACTTTCTTCTAGGGAGAAGTTGAGGACACATAAACATAGAATTTGAGGGGCCTAGTGTCTGTTTTCTGCCAAAGCTATCCCCACAGCTGGGTGTTTAGAGGAAGATATCACACTGGTGATGTCTCTGGTGAGCCACCTCCTTCTTGCCATAATCTTTGAATCTAATTGCTGTGCTACCACAGCCAGATCTGTTAGCAGTGCTCAGTGGAGCTGACCATCATGTGGTGATGTTTCATGTGAGATCTAGCAGGGTGGATAAAGCTTCACATCTCATTCTCTCAGTCCTCCTCCTGGCCAGATCATTGTTTGGAATTATGTGAGCTCCTGGGCCTGGGAATATCCTCAGATATTAAAAGCTCTTTGTTAGGATTGGAGAGAAGATGGATTTGGGAGTTAGCAGCATGGGCAATTAAGCTGCATCTTCATAATAGTGGAATCAAGCTTGCCAAACCCTAAAGTGGAGAGCTCTACACACTAAAGAGGAGAGTAGCCTGGGAAAACTAAATATGCCTCTAATGTTGGACTGTTCAAAGAGGAGGAGATCTGGAAGAGCTGTTTCAGCTCAGGCTGTGAGTGAGGCTTGGAGCTGTGCTGGAAGCAGGAGCGATGGCAGAACGTTCTCTAGCCAAGGGGATTTCCCTTCTGTCACATCCCCAGAGCCACTTTTCCTGCCTTCAGGCTCTGCTGCTGCAAGCTGTAGAAGAAAGAGCAAATGAACACTGTGATGGAGCCCCAGGATCATAAAATCCTAACACATCTCACAGGTTTCCTGCTAATTTCCCTTGGCTCAGCTCAACTCAGCTGTGTATGAACCACGTGCTCCAGGATTTACCTTACTTTCTCTCCTGTAATGAAGTTTCTCAGGAAGGATTTTCTTTATTTGAAGGAAACTTTTTTCTTATAACCAGTCTGGTTTCCTCTTACTGATTTCTTGCCCTTTTCTTCTTGGTCTTTTCCCACAGGACACAGAATAGTTCACTACCCTCTCTGTGGCAACCTGTTGCGTGCCTCCCACCCCCTACCATTCCATGATTCTATGGTAAATCATTGCCTCCTGCTAAGGAAACCATGGCCCACAGCAGAGTGTTTCCTCACCAGGAAGAAACCATCCTTTGCCCTGTGTCTCAATTCTGCAGTGAATTTATCTCACTCCAGAATACAGTGCAAGCCACTTTCTTTCTGTCCCTGTCTCACTGTAGGCTTCTGAACAAAGATGGTTTTTCTCAAGGATGCTTTAAATGATCCATCCTCCTGGCCAGGCCTTTCTTGACCTTCATGGCTGCTGACCTCACCTTTTCCAGATGGTATCACGAATTTTTGCATCTCTGTCTTTGGAATGAAATGCAAGAATGCTTAAAAAGCAACGTGGGACAGACTCTGAGCCTCTGCAATTGCACTTGTGCAGCGCTTTCATTGGTGGGCACGATCATTCTGCAGCTGGGGAGGGAAGTATGATCAGAGAATCAGAGAATCATTTAGGTTGGAGATGTTTGTGTCCAGTTCTGGGCCCCTCAATTGAAGAAGGACATTGAGAGACTTGAAGGTGTCCAGAAAAGGGCAACAAGGCTGGGGAGGGGTCTGGAGCACAGCCCTGTGAGGAGAGGCTGAAGGAGCTGGGGTTGCTTAGCCTGGAGAAGAAGAGGCTCAGGGGAGACCTTCTTGCTCTCTGCAACTCCCTGAAGGGAGGTTGTAGCTAGGAGGGGGTTGGTCTCTTCTCTCAGGCAAGCAGCACCAGAACAAGAAGACACAGTCTCAAGCTGTGCCACGGGAGGTTTAGGCTGGCTGTTAGGAGGAAGAGATTGAAGGGAGCAACCTAATCTAGTGTGAGAGGTTCAGTATCTATGCCTGATCTTGTGTGAGGTGTCCTTCACCTGCTTAAAGGATTGCATTCAGTCCTTTAAGGGACTTTTTAGAGTGTCAGGGAGTAATAGGACTGGGGAGGATGGAGCAAAACTAGACATGGGGAGATTGAGATTGGATGTTAGGAAAAAGTTGTTCCCCATGAGGGTGGTGAGAGCCTGGCACAGGTTGCCCAGGGAGGTGGTGGAAGCCTCATGCCTGGAGGTTTTTGCAGCCAGGCTGGATGTGGCTGTGAGCAACCTGCTGTAGTGTGAGGTGTCCCTGCCCATGGCAGGGGGGTTGGAACTGGCTGATCCTTGAGGTCCCTTCCAACCCTGACAAATCTATTTGGAAGAAGCTGCCAGACATGTAGGTCCTGCACACGCTCAGCATCCTGAACCTAACATCTGTGGGCTCTCATAGACCCCGTTTCCCAACTTCAGTTGTTTTCAACCTAGTTTTTGATCATATATGCTAAGGTCAACAGGTGTTCAGGTCCATGCACATACACATGAGGATATCCTTTTGATTTATGAATGTATCTCTACATTCCTTTGTTTCCAATTTCTAAGCCACCTAAAAGGAGCTGAGCTTCCCAAACCAATTGAAACCTCCAGCAGCAAGTGGAAGCAGCAGGAATTTGTGTTTGTTCTCCTTGATCTCTTCCACAGACCTCACACTGGTGTTAGGTACAGAGTTGCTGCTGTGTTGGGGTGGTAACACTGACTGCCAAGCTGTGCTTGGCAAACAAGTAATAATCAAGCAAATAAATAATACTCAAGCAAATAAATGGGAATAGGCAGGGTTTTCAGGATTGAATCATAGAATCAATAAGCTTGGAAAAGACCTCAGAGATCAGCAAGTCCAACCTGCCACCCAACACCTCCTGACTACTAAACCATGGCTCCAAGTGCCACATCCAATCCCCTCTTGAACACCTTCAGAGATGGGGACTCTACCACCTCCCTGGGCAGCACATTCCAATGGCCAATTACTCTTTCTGGGAAGAACTTTCTCCTCACCTCCAGCCTAAACTTCCCCTGGCACAGCTTGAGACTGTGTCCTCTTGTTCTGGTACTGTTTGCCTGTCTTCACTCGAAACCAAGTGTGATCAGCTCTGTGTGGGCATAAAGAGCACCTTGGTGTTAGCCTTGCCACTGATCATTGCTGTTCAGTCTTTCTGAGGCCATTAAGTGAGTTCATCCCTAGCAGAGTATGTGATACTCCAGCCTAAACGTCCCCTGGCACAGCTTGAGACTGCGTCCTCTTGTTCTGTTGGTGCTTGCCTGGGAGAAGAGACCAACCCCCATTTGGCAGGAAAAGCTGCAATTTGAACTACATAAAATTCAATCCCTGGGAGTGTCCATGTGAAATGAGTTCTCCATCCTTGTAATGCATAGCAGCTTTGGGTGTAGGGGTAGGTGGAATATTGAGGTGGAATGGTTTTCTTCTACTCAGCAGATCCCCAGAGATCACAAGGATGATCAGAGGGCTGGAGCACCTCTCCTGTGAGGACAGACTGAAGGAGTTGGGGCTGTTCAGTCTGGAGAGGAGAAGGCTCTGAGGTGACCTAATTGTGGCCTTCCAGTATCTGAAGGGGGCTACAGGAAGGCTGGGGAAGGATTTCTCAGGATCTCAGGTGGTGATAGGACTAGGGGGAGTGGGATGAAGCTGGAGGTGGGGAGATTCAGGCTGGAGGTGAGGAGGAGGTTCTTCCCCATGAGAGTGGTGAAGCCCTGGAATGGGTTGTCCAGGGAGGTGGTTGAGGCCCTGTCCCTGGGGGTGTTTAAGCCCAGGCTGGATGAGGCTCTGGCCAGGCTGATCTAGTGTGGGGTGTCCCTGCCCATGGCAGGGGGTTGGTACTAGATGATCCTTGTGGTCCCTTTCAACCCTGACTGATACTATGATACTATGGTACTATGACTGATGGCTTATAGCATGCTATTTCCCTTCAGATGTGATAATGCACTCTCCTGTATCCCAGGAATGGACATTTTTCCACTTGGGATGATAGTAATCACTGATCAGAGCAGGTCAACAAATTCTGATGTGTGATGTTGTAAAGAAGTGTAAATATTTGCCAGTGTTTGCACACAGCTATTGCATAAAACCTATGGGGAACCCCTGCCACAGCAGTAGTCTGGTGCTGCGAGATGGAGATCTTATTGCCAGCCAGCAGCTTCTAATGGGCACAGGTAACACACTATGTCCTGGCATGTCTGTGCTCTCCTGCAGGAGCATGAGTAACTGTCAAGTTAATGCTGCCAAAAGCTTTGGCTTGAGAGTTCTGGAGGCAATGGTGGCTGTGGCTCACTGTCATCACCCAAGCCAGCGCCCTTCTCCACCTTTAGAGAGGCTGAGTCATTATTTCCACAGAGTCTGACAGCCACTTCTTGCTCCCTTGCCAGCCCTCCAGCACATTGAGATTTTGATCTGTTTCTTCCAGGACCTGTCTCAGAGGGAGTGTAAGGCACAGAACCAGAGAATCATTTTGGTTGGAAGAGACTTGCAAGGTCATTGACTCCAATCATCAACCTAAGCCCACCATGCTCACTAAACCATGTCCCACTGTGCCACGGCCACAGGTTCCTTGAACCCCTTCAGGGATGGGGACTCCACCACCTCCTTGGGCAGCCTGTTCCAGGCCCTGACCACTCAGGCAGGAAAGAAATTTTTCCTCATCTCCAACCTAAACCTCCCCTGGCACAATTTCAGGCCATTCCCTCTTGTTCTGTCACCTGATACTAGGGGGAAGTGACAACCCCCACCTCACTCCAGCCTGCATTGCAGCCCCAAGAAAGCAGAGGCTTGTTGTGGAGGGGTTCTAATGACCTGGGGATGCTATTATGCAGAAATTCCCTGTGGCTGCTGTCAGTCCCTTGCTCAAGCAGCAAAGGAGCAGCTCCATGGCCTCTCCAACACGCCAGTGTATGAAGTCACTGCAGTAAGTCTTGAGCTTCTCACATAGCTCCAAATGCAATGTGCTTGCAGGAGCTGCAAGGGAAAAGGTGTTTTATCTGTAAACACCTAACCCTACTGTCAGCCATAGCTGTGTGAATCTGCAGGGACTCTTCTAAGGCTGCTGGGGCAGCTCTAGAGTTTAGCACAGCCCTCCATAAGGGCTCTCTTATGAGGCGAGGCTGAGGGACCTGGGGCTGGTTAGTCTGGAGAAGACTGAGAGGATTTAATCAATGTTTATAAATATCTGAGGGCTGGGGGTCAGGAAGGAGGGGACAGGCTCTGCTCAGCTGCACCCTGGGATAGGACAAGGGGCAATGGATGGAAACTCCAGCACAGGAGGTTCCACTTCAACATGAGGAGGAACTTCTTCACTGTGAGGGTCACAGAGCCCTGGAGCAGGCTGCCCAGAGAGGTTGTGGAGTCTCCTTCTCTGGAGACTTTCAAGACCCATCTGGATGTGTTCCTTTGTGACCTATGCTGGCTTCTATGGTCCTGCTCTGGCAGGGGGGTTGGACTTGAAGATCTCCAAAGGTCCCTTCCAACCCCTGATACCCTCCGATCCTGTGATCCTATGACAAGAAACTGATACATGCTCAGGAGGACAGTGGCTCTCTCTGAAGGTTAAGGTACACACAAACATTTGAGGAGCTTAAGGAACCAAATTAGTCTTTCCACATGAAAACCTGGAGCAGGCATGAAGAAATTAATTACCAGAGCAAGGCAAAAAAAAACCAACCCACCAACCCAACAAAGAAGCATGAAGGAAAACAATTAGCAGTTGAAAATGCTCTGGAGTCCAGCAGCCTTGGAGAATGTATTGAGCTGGTGATGGTGGCTGCTGTCACTGAAGGCAATTATTGGGTATCATATAAACCCTTTTCCCCCTCCCCTACCTCTCTTTCAAACCAAGGCAGAATTGTTTATGTTTTAGGAAGCAGCCATCAATAGTGAAATTAAATAGCTGAATGGATGCAGGAACATGTGCTAATAAAACGTGAAGGAAGTAATCAGGGAAGATTATCAGTCTTGTCAGCTTGATATTTAGCAGGGAGGAGGGGAAAAAGAAGAAGAAGGGAAAAAAAAAAGAAGCCAGCCTGGTGCCAGTGCACTTTCCTCGTTGCAAGCTGAGCCTCTCTGGCATAATATTAAATGGCAGAGACACATAAAGGGTTTAAGAGCTTCCCCACAGAAGGGAGCTGAAGACACGCACAGAATGGAGATTTGCAGTAGATTAGTGAAGTGTTTTACTCCTAATGCCAGAGCAGGGCAGCCAGGATCAGCAATAACCTCCTGGGATTGCACAGACCAGCCTCCAGTCACGCTCTTGACCTGATTTGGAGACTGATGAGTTAGAGTCATAGAATTGTCAGGGTTGGAAGGGACCTCAAGGATCAGCCAGTTCCAACCCCCCTGCCATGGGCAGGGACACCTCACACTACAGCAGGTTGCTCACAGCCACATCCAGCCTGGTTGCAAAAACCTCCAAGGATGAGGCTTCCACCACCTCCCTGGGCAACCTGCACCAGGCTCTCACCACCCTCATGGGGAACAACTTCTTCCTAGCACCCAATCTCAATCTACCCATTTCCAGTTTTGCTCCATCCTCCCCAGTCCTATCACCCCCTGACACCCTCAAAAGTCCCTTGAAGGACTGAATGCAATCCTTGAAGCAGATGAAGGCAGCATGAGCCCTGGTGATTTTCAGTAGATGAGTTACAACACCTTGCAGGAATTACATTTGCCACAGAGCATCCTTTTTCATTCCTGCATTGTTGTGATCACACTTTCTGCTTCAGAGAGTGCTTCTCTCACCATCACAGCTCTGAATCTACCCATTTCTGTGGTTTTTTCCATTCCCCCCAGTCCTATCACTCCCTGACACCCTAAAAAGTCCCTTCCCAGCTTTCTTGTAGGCCCACTAAGATACTTTTTGCAAAGAGGTGAGGCTTTATACTCTGGCCTAAAGCAAAGCAAGACTTGACCAGCCTGGGAGAGAAATGCAAGACACACTGATCTCTTTTGCCCTGTCCCCAAGGAACAGATGAATGATAGCATCATAGCATCAGTCAGGGTTGGAGGGGACCACAAGGATCATCTAGTTCCAACCCCCTGCCATGGGCAGGGACACCCCACACGAGAATGATGGCAGTGCCCAGCTATAAAATAGTATTCACAGACTGCACTGGGTTGGAAGGGACCTTTAAGGTCATCTTGTCCAAGCCCCCATTGACCAGGGGTTATCTAGCTGGAGGTCCCTGGCACCAATCCCCACACAGGCAGCCAAAAAGGAGGTCACTGCTTGGCACTACAACCTTGCACTGGATGCAGATAACACCCAGTGCTGGAGCACAGCCTCTGCCTGCTGCTAGAGCTCAACAGATGGAGTAGCTGCTAAGCTTAGCTTGTAGGATTGAGAAATGGATATTTTTTGTTCAATAAGCAAGGCCATGTGCAGCTGACCTGAGCATAGTCTACAGATCACAAATAAAATGTATTACTTACCATTGTTTTTTAGGTCAGCATATTGCATGGCACACTCTCATCTCTTTCCTGCTTATATTACTCCCAGAAATTTGTTTGTTTGGTTTTCCCTTCTGCTCCCAGAGCTGAACTTCAGCAACTGGAATCATAGAATCATAGAACCAGTCAGGGTTGGAAGGGACCACAAGGATCATCCAGTTCCAACCCCCCTGCCATGGGCAGGGACACCCCACACTAGATCAGCCTGGCCAGAGCCTCATCCAGCCTGGGCTTAAACACCTCCAAGGACAGGGCCTCAACCACCTCCCTGGACAACCCATTCCAGGGCTTCACCACTCTCATGGGGAAGAGCTTCCTCCTCCCCTCCAGCCTGAATCTCCCCACCTCCAGCTTCATTCCATTCCCCCTAGTCCTATCACTCCCTGAGATCCTGAGCAGTCCCTCCCCAGCCTTCTTGTAGCCCCCTTCAGATCCTGGAAGGCCACAATGAGGTCACCTCAGAGCCTTCTCTTCTCCAGACTGAACAGCCCCAACTCCTTCAGTCTGTCCTCACAGGAGAGCTGCTCCAGCCCTCTGCTCATCCTCCTGGCCCTTCTCTGGACACCTTCCAGCACCTCCAGATCCCTCTTGTCATAGGGGCTCCAGAACTGGAGGCAGGACTCCAGGTGGGGTCTCCCCAGGGCTGAGTAGAGGGGGAGAATCACCTCCCTTGCCCTGCTGGCCACACTTCTCCTGCTGCAGCCCAGGATCTGATTGGCTTTCTGGGCTGCAAGTGCACACTGAGAGCTCCTGGTGAGCTTCTCCTCCCCCAGCACCCCCAAGTCCCTCTCCTCAGGGCTGCTTTCCAGCCAGTCCCTGCCCAGCCTGCATTTGTGCCTGGGGTTGCCTTGACCCAGCTGCAGGACCCTGCCCTTGGTCTTGTTGAACCTCCTGAGGTAGGCTTGTGCCCACCTCTCCAGCCTGCCCAGGTCCCTCTGGATGGATCCCTTCCCTCCAGCCTGTCTGCTGCACCACACAGCTTGGTGTCATCAGCAAACCTGCTGAGGGTGCACTCAGTGCCACTGTCCATGGCACCCACAAAGATGTTGAACAAGCCTGGTCCCAGGACTGATCCCTGAGGGACTCTGCTTGTCCCTGGCCTCCCCTGGGACATGGACCCACTGACAGCCACTCTTTGGCCATCAAGCCAGTTCTGTATCCATCTAGTGGTCACCCATCAAACCCATGTGTCACCAGCCTGGAGACCAGGAGGTGGTGCAGGACAGTGCAAAAGGCTTTGCTCAGCTCCAGGTAAACAACATCAGTTGCTCACCCCTCAGCTATTGATGTTGTCACCTGTTCATGGTGGGCCTGGCTCAGAAAGCCTCCTAAAATGATTAGTCTTTGATGAGATGGCTTAAGACAGCTTGAACAATGGATTTGCATCTATTTTCACTTTTGTCCCTGTGGTTTTGTGTTCATAGAGTTCATGTTTCTCTTGGAGGAGGTGGCTTGAGTTGGATAGCAAAACATAGGCGGTAATAATTTTGTGTTTGTTTTGGAGCTTTTCTTGTAAGTGGCATTTTTCTTAAACAAACAAACAAACAAACAAAACCCAAACCCCCAAATAATAAATAATAATAACAATAGCAATAATAAACCCAAAGCACAACAAAGCCAAAGTCAAACCACAATAGAAACACAGAAGTTACAGTGTGAATGGGTGGGTTTGGAAGGAACCTCTGAAGATCATCCAGTGCTAAAGGAGGATCACTCAGATTAAATCACCCAGGAATTCATCCAGGTGGGTTTTAAATGCCTCCAGACAAGGAGAATCCACAGCCTCTCTGGGCAGCCTGCTCCAGTGCTCTGCCACCTCAAAGTGAAGACTTTTTCTCCTTATCTTTACACAGAACCTTCTCTGCTCCGGTTTGTGTCTGTTGCCCCTTGTCCAGTTTGTGCCAAAGCCTCACTGTGAATCATAGAATCATAGAATTGTCAGGGTTGGAAAGGACCCCAAGGATCATCCAGTTCCAACCCCCCTGCCATGGGGGGAGGAAGGGTTGATCAGAACATTAAAATTGCTGATCCCAGTTTGAGAAGGACAGGGATCTGCTGAGAGTCCAGCAGAGGGCTACGAGGATGATGAGGGGACTGAGCACTGCCTGGTGAGGAGAGGCTGAGGGACCTCAGGCTTTTTAGTCTGGAGAAGAGAAGGGAAGGGAAGGGAAGGGAAGGGAAGGGAAGGGAAGGGAAGGGAAGGGAAGGGAAGGGAAGGGAAGGGAAGGGAAGGGAAGGGAAGGGAAGGGAAGGGAAGGGAAGGGAAGGGAAGGGAAGGGAAGGGAAGGGAAGGGAAGGGAAGGGAAGGGAAGGGAAGGGAAGGGAAGGGAAGGGAAGGGAAGGGAAGGGAAGGGAAGGGAGGAGAGGAGAGGAGAGGAGAGGAGAGGAGAGGAGAGGAGAGGAGAGGAGAGGAGAGGAGAGGAGAGGAGAGGAGAGGAGAGGAGAGGAGAGGAGAGGAGAGGAGAGGAGAGGAGAGGAGAGGAGAGGAGAGGAGAGGAGAGGAGAGGAGAGGAGAGGAGAGGAGAGGAGAGGAGAGGAGAGGAGAGGAGAGGAGAGGAGAGGAGAGGAGAGGAGAGGAGAGGAGAGGAGAGGAGAGGAGAGGAGAGGAGAGGAGAGGAGAGGAGAGGAGAGGAGAGGAGAGGAGAGGAGAGGAGAGGAGAGGAGAGGAGAGGAGAGGAGAGGAGAGGAGAGGGGATTTAATCAATGTTTATAAATATCTGAGGGCTGGGGGTCAGGAGGGAGGGGACAGGCTCTGCTCAGTTGCACTCTGGGATAGAACAAGGAACAATGGATAGAAACTCCAGCACAGGAGGTTCCACCTCAACACAAGGGGAACTTCTTCACTGTAAGGGTCACAGAGCACTGGAGCAGGCTGCCCAGAGAGGTTGTGGAGTCTCCTTCTCTGGAGACTTTCAAGGCCTGTCTGGGTGCATTCCTGTGTGACCTGAGCTAGATTGTATGGTCCTGCTCTGGCAGCGGGGTTGGACTCGATGATCACTTTGGGTCCCTTCCAACCCCTGACATCCTGTGATCATGAGGGGGAAGTGTGTATGGCTTGAGAAAGCTCTCTGTGCACTGGGTGTGGACCCAGAGGGACTGCAAGGGAAAGATGTAAGTAATTGGCAATCTGAAAGACATCAACGAGGTTGCCTTCTGAATGCAGCCAATACAATTTATGATTTCTGTCAAACTAGGTATTGATTCCTCTGTCTCAAGAATCAGCAGCTTTCCCTGCTGATTGAATTCTAATTACTCACTCCATAGTTACATTGATTTTAACAGACCTCTGGACAGTTTTGTCCCAGGCTGGTTTCAAATTACACTTAAAGGATTCGTCACAGCTATGGAGATAAAAACTTCCATCCGACAGAACTTCAGAAAGAAAGGAACTGCTCTTGCTTCCTTCTGCACAGCACAGACTGGCCCTCACATTGTACCTTGTTCACCCACGGGGGTCAAACAGCATTAGGCTGCATGACATCTCTGGGGAGAAGAGTCACAAGAGCCCCATGAAGACTCCAGGCTTGGCGCAGAGCGGGTGGAAAGCTGACCAGCAGAGAAAGACCTGGTGCTGTTGGCTGGAAGCTGGCTGAACAGGAGCCAGCAGTCTGCCCAGGTGGCCAAGAAGGCAAACAGCATCCTGGCCTGGATGAGCAGCAGTGCGGCCAGCAGGAGCAGGGCAGTGATGGTCCCACTGTACTCAGCACTGGTGAAGCCACACCTTGAGTACTTGGTTCTCACTCCAAGAAGGAAATTAAGGGGCTGGAGTGTGTCCACAGATGGGCAACAAAGCTGGGGAAGGGTGTGGAGTACAGTGCTGGTGAGGAGCAGCTGAGAGACGTGTGGTTGATGAGTCATGAGCAGAGGAGGCTGAGGGGATACCTCATCACTCTCTACAACTCCCTGAAAGGAGGTTGGAGCCGGGTGAGCATTGGCCTCTACTCACTGGAACAAGCAACAGGATGAGAGGAAATGGCCTCAAGTTGCACCAGGAGAGGTTTGGGTTGAATATTAGAAGACATTTCTTCCCAGAAAGGGTTCTCAAACAGGCTCCTCAAGGGAGCTGGTTGGATCCCTGTCCCTGGAGGTGTTGAAAATATGAAGACTCCTGGTGCTGGGTGACCTATTTTAGCCCCAGGTTTGGTAAAGTTAGAGAGTGGTTGGACTTGATGATCTTAAAGGTCTTTTCCAACCAAAATGATTCCATGATTCTATTATTCTAAGCCAGCTGGTTTTGCTTGTCTGAACCCAGTAAGGAGTATGTATACAGCACAGTGGGATTAGATTCATGGTACAAGTTAGTAGTTTGAAACAAAAAATCCATTCATTTCCCATGTATTTTATCAAAGTCAAGAAAAGCTTCTACCTGCACTCTCCAAAAGATGAGCAACCAATACCAAAGATAGATCAGTCAAATTGGTGCTGGTTGTACACCTGTGTAAGGAACTCTTATCCTGTGTGGGGAGCAAAGTCCCCCACCAACAAGCAGGCAAAGTGTGATGGGCAGTAAAGACTAACAGCAAAAAGGTTGATTGTAGCTTTTGCTCACTTTGGAACTCTTTGGCTGCATCCCATTTGAGTGTGTGTGTGTGAGAGAGAGAGATAACAGGAGATTTTTCTTCACTGAAAGGGTTCTCAAACACTGGAACTGTGTCTGCCCAGAGCAGTGGTGGAATCACCATCCCTGGGAGTGTAGAAGCAGCCTGTGGTCCTGGGGCTTAGGGACGTGGCTTAGTGTTGACCCTTTAGTGCTGGGTAGAAAATTGGAATGGGTGTTCTTGAAGGTCTCTTCCAACCAAATATATTCTGTAACACACATCTGGGTGGGTATTGTGGCTCCACCTTTACACCACAAGACATGGGTGATTGGCAGCAAGATGCCTATTTTAGCCACCTGGTGATGTCCCCAAGCCTCTCTGCCTGCACCCAGGGTCATCCCTTCAATGATTTTTCCTCCTGCCTGCCTCATTCACATATAGGCACAGGCATTTGCATAAATCAATACCACAGTGTGACTGCTTTGCAATTAAGTTCAGGGAATCCTTTTTGGCCTCACAGTTTTATTTCCATCTCTCTTGGGCAATGGCTCCCTACTCTTTTGACTTATTGCTATATAAAGGAACATTCAATATCCAGTCAGGCTGAAAGCTGCTGCTGCCACTCATCAGCTTTAATAAGACATAGAATAGAATAGAATTAACCAGGTTGGAAGAGGCCTTCAAGATCATCAAGTCCAACCTATCATTCAACACCATCTCATCAACTAAACCATGGCACCAAGCACCCCATCCAGGCTCTTCTTAAACACCTCCAGTGATGGTGACTCCACCACTTCCCTGGGCAGCACATTCCAATGGCAAATCTCTCTTCCCTGGCACAGCTTGAGACTCTGTCCTCTTGTTCTGCTGCTAGTTGCCTGGGGGAAGAGATCAACCCCCACCTGGCTACAACCTCCCTTCAGGTAGTTGTATACAGCAAGAAGGTCTCCCCTGAGCCTCCTCTTCTCCAGGCTAAGCAACCCCAGCTCCCTCAGCCTCTCCTCACAGGGCTGTGCTCCAGACCCCTCCCCAGCTTTGTTGCCCTTTGTCTGGACACTTGCCAGCGTCTCAACATCTTTCTTGAATTGAGGGGCCCAGAACTGGACACAGGACTCAAGGTGTGGCCTCAGCAGTGCTGAGCACAGGGCAGAATGACCTCCCTGCTCCTCCTGGCCACACAGTTCCTGATGCAGGCCAGGATGCCCTTGGCCTTCTTGGCCACCTGGGCAAAATATGTTATTAGATCTTCTTTCCTTGAATCATCTACAGATTCAAGGAAGCCTTTTAGGAATGTTCAAATCAAGAATATTTCCAGGGATGCTTTCAGCCAAAGGGACCTCAAAGTGTTTTAGCCCTGAAGGCCCACGTTCTCCTCGCAGGCTTTCTCCAGGCTTCAGTTTTTTCCCCCCTTCTGAAGCTCATTGTTGTGGTGCCACACGTGGGGGAAGCAATAGGATATCTACAGATCCAAGCCACATCTGATGCTTTTATTATTGTGGCTAGAGCTAAACTACCAGCTGCAGTCACACCCTGAAATACTGTTCCTGGATGCATCTCTCTTGTTGATTTCAAGACCATCCCGGGGCAGGGGGAGACACAGGCAAGGCCCTGCCTGCTTCCAGCACCATCAGTTCCCTGGAAGGAAAGCAGGGCGTGCAGAGCCCAGCTGTGATGTGCCCCCACTGCTCTGCCCTCACCCTGTGACCCAAAAGGAATGATCTGGAGGTGCTGGAGGGTGTTCAGAGAAGGCCCCCGAGGATGAGCAGAGGGCTGGAGCTGCTCTGCTGTGAGGACAGACTGAGAGAGTTGGGGTTGTGCAGTCTGGAGAAGGCCCTGAGGAGACCTTCTTGTGGCCTTCCAGCATCTTAAGAAGGCTATGAGAAAGTTGGGGAGGGACTTTTTAGGGTGTCAAGGAGTGATAGGACTGAGGGAGATGGAACAAAACTAGAAATAGGTAGATTCAGATTGGATGTGAGGAAGAAGTTGCTCCCCATGAGGGTGGTGAGAGCCTGGCACAGGTTGCCCAGGGAGGTGGTGGAAGCCTCATCCCTAGAGGTTTTTGCAGCCAGGCTGGATGTGGCTGTGAGCAACCTGCTGTAGTGTGAGGTGTCCCTGCCCATGACAGGGGGGTTGGAACTGGCTGATCCCTGAGGTCCCCTCCAACCCTGACAATTCTCTCATTCTATGACCCTGCCTTGTGCCTGCGGCCCTCTGAGATGGACTTTTACCTGCTCTCTGCTGCAAGGAATGGGACTTCAGAGTATAATTTCCTGTGTAAATAGCAGAGCTCTGTGTGTGTGTTAGAGCAAAAACTAATGGGGAAAGCAAATTTAATTAAAACCAGACAATGGAGCACTGTGTCCAGTTCAAGGACAGGGAACTATTTGAGAGAGAGTAAAGCAAAGGGCTACAAAGATGATGATGATGGGAGTAGAACATCTCTCTTATGAAGAAAGGCTGAGGGACTTGGGGCTTTGAAGGCCAAGGGAGAATCTTATCAATGCTTATAAATACTTCAAGGGTGGGTGTCAGGAGGATGGGGCCAGGCTTTTATCAGTGGTGCCCAGGGACAGGCCAAGGGGTAACAGGTGCAATTTGAACATAGGAAATTCCACCTAAACATGAGGAGGAACTTCTTTTCCTCGAGGATGGCAGAGCACTGGAACAGGCTGCCCAGAGAGGTGGTGGAGTTTCCTCCTCTGGCGGCTTTCAAGGTCTCAAGCTGTGCCAGGGGAGGTTTAGACTCGAGGTGAGGAGAAAGTTCTTCACTGAGTGAGTCATTTGCCATTGGAATGTGCTGCCCAGGGAGGTGGTGGAGTCACCATCCCTGGAGGCGTTCAAGAGGAGATTGGACGTGGCACTTGGTGCCATGGTCTAGCCATGGGTCTGTGTTGATAGGTTGGACTCGATGATCCTCGAGGTCTCTTCCAACCTTAGTTATGTTGTGATACTGTGATACTGGACACCATCCTGTACATCCTGCTCTAGGTGAACCTGCTTTGGCAGGTTGGACTTCATGATCTCCAGAGGTCCCTTCCAGCCCCTAGCGTTCTGTGATTTCGTGATTCCACAGCACGTGCCTATCATGCATTCTGAATCAGCCCTTTGCTACACACAACCTCTCTGGAAGTGGCACACAGAAGTTTTACTACAGTGACAGATTGTTTTCTTTTCTAATGAGGAAATGAACAATGAGTTATCCTCCTTTAACTCTGCACATAGGAAATAATTCCATTAGCCAGGACAGTTTGACGATTTTAGCTGCTATTTTCCAAATGATAAAGCTTCCCATGGAGATGAACTTTCTTACAGTCCCTGGCAAACTATCTGGTGATTACTCTGCCAAGAGTAGTAAATGATCTAAAAATATGTACATCATCTTTTTAAGAGGGAAACAAATTAAAAGAGCCCTTTAAACCTCAGAGCTTGAGTGGTTTGTTCGCTGTTAGGATAAACACATCAACTTAGGGTTTACTCTGAGCAGCCTAGCAGAAAACAATCTGCATAAATAGATGAAATTTGATCAGACAATGAATAAAAGATTCAAAAAGCAAATTGGTTTGCTTTAGTTTCCATGAGGAGCAAAAAGAAGAGAATTGCCAGGCTATTTCTTTCCCCTTTAAAACCCTTTATTTTATAGGTAATGGCGAACAGATGATTCCGTCAGACTTCACTTGCAGTGAATTCAAGACAAGATAATATCATCATCCATCTTCCTGATGAACCTCATCATTTTATCCTCAACCCAAATCCAAGGAGAGAAGAAAAAAACACAAAAGCAAAACAAAAAAACAACCCCCAAAATCAACCCCAAACTGATCAAGCCTTTCATCCACACATCACTTCGTTTAAAAATTACAGCTGAAGGTTAGGAAGTATTTAAGGTCAAACTTCTAAGCTACCATCTGGAGCTCATTTAACAATTGCCAGGAACATCTGCCACTGCTGAGCATGTCTGAGACAACCCTCAGCCAACATCACCTTTTCTTTTAAGGACAGAACCCTAGGGTCACAAAAGCTTTGGCTGGGAGGCTTTGTTGGCAGCAGTCAGGATTGAGGGAAAGTTTAGTGCAGTTTGGCAACCAGTGGAAGCGTTAATAGATAAAGAGAGTTTTGTAGGCTTGACATGGATATAAACTCCAGCACAGGAAGTTCCACCTCAACATGAGTGTGCCCAACAGTGTGCCCAGGTGGCCAAGAAGGCCAAGGGCATCCTGGCCTGCATTAGGAATAGTGTGGCCAGCAGGAGCAGGGAAGTCATTGTGCCCTGTACTCTGCATTGGTTAGGCCACACCTTGAGTACTGTGTCCAGTTCTGGGCCCCTCAGTTTAAGAAGGTGTCCAGAGAAGGGCAACAAGGCTGGGGAGAGGCCTTGAGCACAGCCCTGTGAGAAGGGGCTGAGGGAGCTGGGGTTGTTTAGCCTGGAGAAGAGGAGGCTCAGGGGAGACCTCATTGCCCTCTACAAATACCTGAAAGGTGGTTGTAGCCAGGTGGGGGTTGGTCTCTTCTCCCAGGCAACCAGCAGCAGAACAAGAGGACACGGTCTCAAGCTGTACCAGGGGAAGTTTAGGCTGGAGGTGAGGAGAAAATTCCTCACCGAGAGAGTCATTGGGATGTGCTGCCCAGGGAGGTGGTGGAGTCACCATCCCTGGAGGTGTTCAAGAGGGGATTGGATGTGGCACTTGGTGCCATGGTCTAGTCATGAGGTCTGTGGTGACAGGTTGGACTCAATGATCCTCAAGGTCTCTTCCAACCTTAGTGATACTGTGAGACTGTGATGAGGAGGAACTTCTTCACTGGGGGGAACAGCACTGGCACAGGGTGACCAGAGAGGTTGTGGAGTTTCCTTCTCTGAAGACTTTCAAGACCCATCTGGGATCTGGATTCTATGGTCCTGCTCTGGCAGGGGATTGGACTCAATGATGTCTAGATGTCCCTTCCAAGCCCTAACATCCTGTGATCTCTCAAATAGCACTGCCAGTTGATTTTGGTTAGGAAAAAAATGGATTTTGAGGGAAAAAAATTGATTCTGTTGAGGCAAAATTGATTCTATTGAGGAAAAAAGTCTTCCCAGCATTTGGAACAGGCTGCCCAGGGATGTGGTGAAGTCACCATCCCTGGAGGTATGTAAATGATGCATGGATGTAGGGCTCAGTAAGGTGGTGCAGTGGTACTGTTTTCATTGTAATTGTGGGATTGTGAGCTCTTGGGGAGCAGCTGGGTGTGATGATCTAAAAGGTCTCTTTCAATCCCAACAGTTCTATGATTTCCATCTTTGCCAGACACATCCAAAATACTTCAGGGCTGTGTGGAAGGAGAATGTTCTGAACTGATGAGGACTGAAATGTAGTCAGAGAATCACAGAATGGTAGGGCTTAGAAGACACCTCTGGAGATCATCTAGTCTAACCTACCTGCTAGAACAGGTTACCCAGATCAGATTGCACAGGAATGTGTTTCTATGTGAGATGAAGACCTCTAGCTCTAAATACAGAAGGAATTTCTTTTCTCCTCACAGCCTGTAGGGAAGCTGTCCCCTCCAAATGATGAACAGGGCACATAAAATGCCTGTTAAGGTCTAATGAAAATGTTAACTAATAGGAGATGTTTGACATGCCTGCATCACTAATTTAGTGACCTGACCAGACAGAACAGACACTTCCAGGCATGCCTGGTGTGTCAGGTTTCTGTAGTTTGGCAAATGGCATGCAGGGGATTGTTTTCCATAGGTGGAAAGAGCCACACAATACATTATTCAGTGCTTCACCTGTCCCCTGTAATAACCACTATGTGCCACTCAAGAGAATGCAAATGTGTATTAATAGGTGTAATAAATAACTTGATTCTACTTGCAGAACACTGAATCCGTACTTTGATGGGGGCTGGAGAGCAAAGCAAATGGAAATGATTGCCTCCATTCAGTTGAAAAGCTGTGCATGTGACTAGAATCCCCACATTGATTATAGATCAATTTACCTTTCAAACTGAAAAACAGGGGTTACAGCTTGCCTCTTGCTCCTTATGAGCCTTTCAACATTTTGTATCCTAACAGAAGGCAGAATTGAATCCTTGTCAGAGGAACAGGAGGCGTGTAGAAGCTGGTAGTTTTCTGGTGGTGTGGAGAAGATTCATGAGAAATGGCCTGAGGTTGTGCCAGGGGAGGGGTAGGTTGGAGATTGGGAAAAATGTCTTTGCTGGCAGAGTGGTCAGGGACTGGAACAGGCTGCCCAGGGAGGTGGTGGAGTGCCCATCCCTGGAGGTGTTCCAGAAACCTGTGGACATGGCCCTTGGGGACATGGTTTAGTGGCAATGGAGGTGTTGGACCAATGATCTTAGAGGCCTTTTACAACAGAAACCGTTCTGCTTCTCTGGTCCTACAGCGTGCCATGTCTTTCTTGATCACCATCAAACACAGAGCTCCTAAGGGTTTATCATCAACCTGGGGGCCTTACACAACCTTTCCTTGTCTGTCTGCAAGGAGCTTGCAGCCCAGCCTGCAAACAAGGCCCTGCTTGTTTTCCAGACTTCAGAGCACTGTGATCACATCCATGACACAAAGCAGCTTGAATGTGACATCCACCTGAGCTTTTATTGCCATTTCTGCTCAGGAACATTCAAGTATCAGCGAAGCCTATTGCTTTGAAAAGCTCTTGATGGCTTTTCTTGAAGTAAAGAAATAGTTTTTCTTCAGTACTGCCCTCGGGGTGGCTTCCTCTTGGATGGAGCAGAGGGCCCGGGGCTGCCAGCTCTCCTCTTCCGGGCTCGCCGTGGCCCCTGCCCACGGGAGCGTCCCCTGCCCTGCTGGGATGTCGAGGGGCTTGCCCCAGCCTCCCCAGCCTCCTCCTGGGGCTCCTCTGGCTCCCCGCGGATGGAAAAGGGAGCAGAGGGAGGGCTGCCGGGACCCCGACGCAGAGCTGCTGCGGACGTGCTGGGCTGCTCCTCCGCCATGGTTCTCTGGAGGCTGCTGGAAGGCACCGGCCGAGGAGGGACGGACTCTCCCCGGGCCGCGGCGGGGCTGCCCTCCCTCTCGCTGGCATCACGGCCGCCCTCCAGCCCCAGCAGCCGCCGGGCCTCCCCGCTGCTGCGCTGCACGGCGACGCTGATCAGGAACCTCACAAACGTCGCCGTGCGCTGCTCCAGGGATCCGGTCATGAGCTCCTGCAGCATCTCTGCGTCCATCCCGAAGATGATCAGGAGGGCCATGGCCACGTCCTCCACCAGGTCTGCCCGAGAAGGTGGACTCCCGAGCATCCTGTGGAGCTCTTCTCGCAGCCAGGCCTGCAGAGGCTGCAGGAGCTCTGAGTGGTCCCTGAACAGGGCTGCCCATGTGCTGCACAGAGGCTACCCAAGGCAGCCGGGGGAAATGTTCCCACAGCCTGTGGTGGTGGTGGTGCTGAAGGGCTGTGGGCAGCTGGACAGGCTCCTGGCTGCAGCAGCAGCTGTCATGCTAGAAAAGAAGAGAGAGACCATGGTTAGGGGCTGGCCTGATAGAGGTGGCAGAAATGCACAGATCCCTCAAGAAGGAGCCCTCCCAGCTCCCCAGGCTGATCTATCCTCACCCAGCTCACCTCTGCTCCTGTGAGCACACCTCCTGGCTGCCCCCACAACTGGCACATGATGAGATGATGTCCTCTTCAAGGCTGTCATCAGGGGAGAAACATTAATTCCTGAGCCTTCCCTGGGGCTGTGCCTGCTGCTTCTTCACCCCCAACACCTTCAGGAGTGTCTTCTGCCAGGGTTGTGCTCCCAATGTCCTCCCTGGAGCTGCAACTGGCCAGCTGCATCCTGTGCTGACACAGCTGGAGGTGGTCAATGTCTTCAAGCAGGAAGGCTAAAAGGCAGCATCCATGGCACCTGTGTGCACCTCTTGCTGGGGGAGATGGAGGAGCAGGAGGTTGCTGCAGGCTGCAACTGGCAGGCTGCAACTGGCAGGCTGCAACTGGCAGGCTGCAACTGGCAGGCTGCACTGCCCTTGCCAGGGCTTTGGCAGTACCTGGGGCATTCTAGTGCTGCCCTCAGGAACCATTCCCACAGCCTGTGCTGGTAGTACTGAAGGGCTGAGGGCAGCTGGACAGGCTCCTGACTGCAGCAGCAGTGGCTGTCACACTAGAAAAGAACAGAGAGGCCATGGTCAGGGACTGGCCTCGGGGGAGATGGCAGAAATGCACAGATCCCTCCAGAAGGAAGCCCTCCCAGCTCCCCAGGGTCAGCTATCCTCACCCAGCTCACCTCTGCCCCTGCAACCACACCTCCAGGCTGCCCCGGCCTGGCTGCTCAAGGGAGCCATGGGTAAAGGTCCCACAGCCTGGGGTACAGCAGCAGATGCCAGGCTAGAAAAGAACAGAGAGAGCATGGTCAGGGGTGGCTATGGGGTAGGGGAAATGATGCACAGATCCCTCGTGAAGGAAGCCCTCCCAGCTCCCCAGGGTCAGTTATCGTCACCCAGCTCACCTCTGCTCCTGCAGCCACACCTCCTGCCTGACCTGCCCACCCAAGGGAGCACCAGGCACCATTCCCTCAGCCTGCAGTGGTGGTGCTGAAGGGCTGAGGGCAGCTGGACAGCCTCCTGGCTGCAGCAGCAGCTGTTACATTGGAAAAGAACAGAGAGACCATGGTCAGGGGCTGGCCTGGGGGAGGTGGAACAATGCAGAGATCCCTCCAGAAGGAAGCCCTCCCAGCTCCCCAGGGTCAGCTATCCTCACCCAGCTCTCCTCTGCTCCTGCAAACACACCTCCTGCCTGACCTGCCCACCCAAGGGAGCAGCAGGCACCATTCCCTCAGCCTGCGGTGGTGGTACTGAAGGGCTGAGGGCAGCTGGACAGCCTCCTGGCTGCAGCAGCAGCTGTCAGGCTAGAAAGGACAAGGAGACAAGGGTCAGGGGCTGGCATGGGCTAGGTGGAGGAATGCAAAGATCTCTCTAGAAGGAAACCCTCCCAGCTGCCCAGGGTGGCTATCCTCACCCAGCTCACCTCTCTGGCTGCAAGCACAGCTCCTGGCTGCCCCAGCCAATCACGGGAACCACAGGCACCATTGCCACAGCCTGTGGTGGTGGTGCTGAATAGCTGATTGCAGCTGGAAAGGCTTCTGGCTGCAGCAGCAGCTGTCATGCTAGGAAAGAACAGAGACACCATGGTCAGGGGCTGGCCTGGGGGAAGTGGTATAATGCACAGATCCCTCAAGAAAGAAGCCCTCCCAGCTCCCCAGGGTCAGCTATCCTCTTGAGCTCACCTATGTTGCTGCAAGCACACCTCCTGGGTGCCATGGCTGCTAAAGGGAGCTGTGGTCACCATTCCCACAGGCTGTGGTGCAGATGCAGCAGCAGTCACACTAGAAGAGAGAGACCATGGTCAAAGACTGGGCCCACGAAAAGGGGGCAGAAATGCAGAGATCCCTCCAGAAGGAAGCCCTCACCACTCCCCAGGGTCAGCTATCCTCACCCAGCTCACCTCTGCCCCTGCAACAACACCTCCTGGCTGCCCCGGCCTGGCCGCTCAAGGGAGCCGTGGGAACAGTTCCCAAAGCCTGGGGTCCAGCAGCAGCTGCCAGGCTAGAAAAGAACAGAGAGACCATGGTCAGGGGTGGCTATGGGGTAGGGGAAATGATGCAGAGATCCCTCATTAAGGAAGCCCTCCCAGATCCCCAGGGACAGCTATCCTCACCCAGCTCACCTCTGTTGCTGCAACCACACCTCCTGGCTGCCCTGGCCTCTGAAGGGAGCAGTAGGCACCATTCCCACAGCCTGTGGTGGAGGTATTGAAGGGCTGAGGGCAGCTGGACGGCCTCCTGGCTGCAGCAGCAGCTGTCAGGCTAGAAAGGACAAGGAGACAAGGGTCAGGGGCTGGCATGGGCTCGGTGGAGGAATGCAAAGATCTCTCTAGAAGGAAACCCTCCCAGCTGCCCAGGGTGGCTATCCTCACCCAGCTCACCTCTCTGGCTGCAAGCACAGCTCCTGGCTGCCCCAGCCAATCAAGGGAACCACAGGCACCATTGCCACAGCCTGTGGTGGTGGTGCTGAATGGCTGATTGCAGCTGGAAAGGCTTCTGGCTGCAGCAGCAGCTCTCATGCTAGGAAAGAACAGAGACACCATGGTCAGGGGCTGGCCTTGGGGAAGTGGTATCATGCACAGATCCCTCAAGAAGGAAGCCCTCCCAGCTCCCCAGGGTCAGCTATCCTCACCCAGCTCACCTCTGTTGCTGCAACCACCCCTCCTGGCTGTCCTGGCCACTCAAGGGAACCATGGGCACCATTCCCTCATCTTGAGGTGGTGGTATTGAAGGGTTCTGGGGAGCTGGACACCCTTATGGCTGCAACGGCAGCTGTTACACTGGAAAAGAACAGAGGGACCATGGTCAGGGGCTGGCCTGGGGGAGGTGGAACAATGCAGAGATCCCTGCAGAAGGAAGATCTGCCAGTTCCCCAGGGTCAGCTATCCTCACCCAACTCACCTCTGCTCCTGCAACCACACCTCCTGCTTCAGCTGCCCACCCAAGGGAGCCCCGGGCACCATTCCCACAGCCTGTGGTGGTGCTGTTGTAGGGCTGAGGGCAGCTGGACAGCCTCCTGGCTGCACCAGAAGCAGTCACCCTAGAAAAGTACAAAAAGAGGCCATGGTCAGGGGCTGGCATGGGGAGAAAAGCATGAATTACACATATCCCTCCAGAAGGAAGACCATCCCACACCCCAGGGTCAGCTATCCTCACCCAGCTCACCTCTGCTCCTGCAAACACAACTCCTGGCTGCCCTGGCTGCTCAAGTAAGCTGCGGACACAATTCCCTCAGCCCAGGCTGCAACAGCAGCTCTCATGCTAGAAAAGAACAGAGAGAGCATGGTCAGGGGCTGGCCAGGAGACAAGTGACAGAAATGCACAGATCCCTCCAGAAGGAAGCCCTCCCAGCTCCCCAGGGTCAGCTATCCTCACCCAGCTCACCTCTGCCCCTGCAACCACACCTCCTGGCTGCCCCGGCCTGGCTGCTCAAGGGAGCCATGGGAACAGTTGCCACAGCCTGGGGTACAGCAGCAGCTGCCAGTCTAGAAAAGAATAGAGAGGCCATGGTCAGGGGTGGCTATGGGGTAGGTGGAATGATGCACAGATCCCTCCAGAAGAAAGCCCTCCCAGCTCCCCAGGGTCACCTATCCTCACCCAGCTCACCTCTGCTCCTGCGGCCACACCTCCTGCCTGACCTGCCCACCCAAGGGAGCACCAGGCACCATTCCCTCAGCCTGTGATGCAGCAGCAGCTGTCATGCTAGGAAAGAACAGAGACACCATGGTCAGGGGCTTGCCTGGGGGAAGTGGTATGATGCAGAGATCCCTCAAGAAGGAAGCCCTCCCAGTTCCCCAGGGTCAGCTATCCTCACCCAGCTCACCTCTGCTCCTGCGGCCACACCTCCTGCCTGACCTGCCCACCCAAGGGAGCCACTGGCACCATTCCCTCAGCCTGCGGTGGTGGTGCTGAAGGGCTGAGGGCAGCTGGACAGCCTCCTGGCTGCAGCAGCAGCTGTCAGGCTAGAAAGGACAAGGAGACAAGGGTCAGGGGCTGGCATGGGCTAGGTGGAGGAATGCAAAGATCTCTCTAGAAGGAAACCCTCCCAGCTGCCCAGGGTGGCTATCCTCACCCAGCTCACCTCTCTGGCTGCAAGCACAGCTCCTGGCTGCCCCAGCCAATCAAGGGAACCACAGGCACCATTGCCACAGCCTGTGGTGGTGGTGCTGAATAGCTGATTGCAGCTGGAAAGGCTTCTGGCTGCAGCAGCAGCTCTCATGCTAGGAAAGAACAGAGACACCATGGTCAGGGGCTGGCCTGGGGGAAGTGGTATAATGCAGAGACCCCTCAAGAAAGAAGCCCTCCCAGCTCCCCAGGGTCAGCTATCCTCACCCAGCTCACCTCTGCTCCTGCAGCCACCCCTCCTGGCTGTCCTGGCCACTCAAGAGAACCATGGGCACCATTCCCTCATCTTGAGGTGGTGGTACTGAAGGGTTCTGGGGAGCTGGACACCCTTATGGCTGCAATGGCAGCTGTTACATTGGATAAGAACAGAGGGACCATGGTCAGGGGCTGGCCTGGGGGAGGTGGAACAATGCAGAGATCCCTGCAGAAGGAAGATCTGCCAGTTCCCCAGGGTCAGCTATCCTCACCCAGCTCACCTCTGCTCCTGCAACCACACCTCCTGCTTCAGCTGCCCACCCAAGGGAGCCCCGGGCACCATTCCCACAGTCTGTGGTGGTGCTGCTGTAGGGCTGTGGGCAGGTGGACAGCCTCCTGGCTGCACTAGAAGCAGTCACCCTAGAAAAGAACAAAGAGAGGCCATGGTCAGGGGCTGGCATGGGGAGAAAAGCATGAATTACACAGATCCCTCCAGTAGGAAGACCATCCCACACCCCTGGGTCAGCTATCCTCACCCAGCTCACCTCTGCTCCTGCAGCCACACCTCCTGTTTGCCCTGGCCGCTCAAGGTAGCTGAGGGAACAATTCCCACAACCTGAGGTACAGCAGCAGCTGCCAGGCCAGAAAAGAACAGAGAGGCCATGTTCAGGGGGGGCTATGGGGTAGGTGGAATGATGCACAGATCCCTCCAGAAGAAAGCCCTCCCAGCTCCCCAGGGTCAGCTATCCTCACCCAGCTCACCTCTGCCCCTGCAATCACACCTCCTGGCTGCCCCGGCCTGGCCGCTCAAGGGAGCCATGGGAACAGTTGCCACAGCCTGGGGTACAGCAGCAGCTGCCAGGCTAGAAAAGAACAGAGAGACCATGGTCAGGGGTGGCTATGGCGTAGGGGGAATGATGCACAGATCCCTCCAGAAGAAAGCCCTCCCAGCTCCCCAGGGTCACCTATCCTCACCCAGCTCACCTCTGCTCCTGCGGCCACACCTCCTGCCTGACCTGCCCACCCAAGGGAGCCGCTGGCACCATTCCCTCAGCCTGCGGTGGTGGTGCTGAAGGGCTGAGGGCAGCTGGACAGCCTCCTGGCTGCAGCAGCAGCTGTCAGGCTAGAAAGGACAAGGAGACAAGGGTCAGGGGCTGGCATGGGCTAGGTGGAGGAATGCAAAGATCTCTCTAGAAGGAAACCCTCCCAGCTGCCCAGGGTGGCTATCCTCACCCAGCTCACCTCTCTGGCTGCAAGCACAGCTCCTGGCTGCCCCAGCCAATCAAGGGAACCACAGGCACCATTGCCACAGCCTGTGGTGGTGGTGCTGAATGGCTGATTGCAGCTGGAAAGGCTTCTGGCTGCAGCAGCAGCTCTCATGCTAGGAAAGAACAGAGACACCATGGTCAGGGGCTGGCCTGGGGGAAGTGGTATAATGCAGAGATCCCTCAAGAAAGAAGCCCTCCCAGCTCCCCAGGGTCAGCTATCCTCTCCGAGCTCACCTATGTTGCTGCAAGCACACCTGGGTGCCATGGCTGCTCAAGGGAGCTGTGGGCACCATTCCCACACCCTGTGCTGCAGATGCAGCAGCAGTCACACTAGAAGAGAGAGACCATGGTCAGAGGCTGGCCCCAGGGAAAGGGGGCAGAAACACAGAGATCCCTCGTGAAGGAAGCCCTCACCACTCCCCAGGGTCAGCTATCCTCACCCAGCTCACCTCTGCTCCTGCGGCCACACCTCCTGGCAGCTCTGGCCACCCAAGGGAGCTGTGGGCACCATTGCCACAGCCTGGGGTGGTGCTGCTGAATGATTGTTTGCAGCTGGACAGTCTCCTGGCTGCAGCAGAGGCTGTTGTGCTAGAAAAGAACAGAGAGACCACGGTCAGGGGCCAGCCTGGGGGAGGTGGAATAATGCAGAGAACCCTCAAGAAGGAAGCCCTCCCAGCTCCCCAGGGTCAGCTATCCTCACCCAGCTCACCTCTGCCCCTGCAACCACACCTCCTGGCTGCCCCGGCCTGGCCGCTCAAGGGAGCCATGGGAACAGTTGCCACAGCCTGGGGTACAGCAGCAGCTGCCAGGCTAGAAAAGAACAGAGAGGCCATGGTCAGGGGTGGCTATGGGGTAGGTGGAATGATGCACAGATCCCTCCAGAAGAAAGCCCTCCCAACTCCCCAGGGTCAGCTATCCTCACCCAGCTCACCTCTGCTCCTGCGGCCACACCTCCTGCCTGACCTGCCCACCCAAGGGAGCCGCTGGCACCATTCCCTCAGCCTGCGGTGGTGGTGCTGAAGGGCTGAGGGCAGCTGGACAGCCTCCTGGCTGCAGCAGCAGCTGTTACATTGGAAAAGAACAGAGACACCATGGTCAGGGTCTGGCCTGGGGGAGGTGGAACAATGCAGAGATCCCTCCAGAAGGAAGCCCTCCCAGCTCCTTAGGGTCAGCTATCCTCACCCAGCTCTCCTCTGCTCCTGCAAACACACCTCCTGCCTGACCTGCCCACCCAAGGGAGCACCAGGCACCATTCCCTCAGTCTGTGATGCAGCAGCAGCTGTCATGCTAGGAAAGAACAGAGACACCATGGTCAGGGGCTTGCCTGGGGGAAGTGGTATAATGCAGAGATCCCTCATTAAGGAAGCCCTCCCAGCTCCCCAGGGTCAGCTATCCTCTCCGAGCTCACCTATGTTGCTGCAACCACACCTCCTGGGTGCCATGGCTGCTCAAGGGAGCTGTGGGCACCGTTCCCACAGCCTGTGCTGCAGATGCAGCAGCAGTCACACTAGTAAGGAACAAAGAGACCATGGTCAGGGACTGGCCCGGGAGGAGGTGGCAGAAATGCAGAGATCCCTCGTGAAGGAAGCCCTCCCAGCTCCCCAGGGTCAGGTATCGTCACCCAGCTCACCTCTGCTCCTGCAACCACACCTCCTGGCTGCCCTGGCCTCTGAAGGGAGCAGCAGGCACCATTCCCACAGACTGTGGTGGAGGTATTGAAGGGCTGAGGGCAGCTGGACAGCCTCCTGGCTGCAGCAGCAGCTGTCAGGCTAGAAAGGACAAGGAGACAAGGGTCAGGGGCTGGCATGGGCTAGGTGGAGGAATGCAAAGATCTCTCTAGAAGGAAACCCTCCCAGCTGCCCAGGGTGGCTATCCTCACCCAGCTCACCTCTCTGGCTGCAAGCACAGCTCCTGGCTGCCCCAGCCAATCAAGGGAACCACAGGCACCATTGCCACAGCCTGTGGTGGTGGTGCTGAATAGCTGATTGCAGCTGGAAAGGCTTCTGGCTGCAGCAGCAGCTCTCATGCTAGGAAAGAACAGAGACACCGTGGTCAGGGGCTGGCCTGGGGGAAGTGGTATAATGCAGAGATCTTTCAAGAAAGAAGCCCTCCCAGCTCCCCAGGGTCAGCTATCCTCACCCAGCTCACCTCTGTTGCTGCAACCACCCCTCCTGGCTGTCCTGGCCACACAAGGGAACCATGGGCACCATTCCCTCATCTTGAGGTGGTGGTATTGAAGGGTTCTGGGGAGCTGGACACCCTTATGGCTGCAACGGCAGCTGTTACACTGGAAAAGAACAGAGGGACCATGGTCAGGGGCTGGCCTGGGGGAGGTGGAACAATGCAGAGATCCCTGCAGAAGGAAGATCTGCCAGTTCCCCAGGGTCAGCTATCCTCACCCAACTCACCTCTGCTCCTGCAACCACACCTCCTGCTTCAGCTGCCCACCCAAGGGAGCCCCGGGCACCATTCCCACAGTCTGTGGTGGTGCTGGAGGGCTGTGGGCAGGTGGACAACCTCCTGGCTGCACTAGAAGCAGTCACCCTAGAAAAGAACAAAGAGAGGCCATGGTCAGGGGCTGGCATGGGGAGAAAAGCATGAATTGCACAGATCCCTCCAGAAGGAAGACCATCCCACACTCCTGGGTCAGCTATCCTCACCCAGCTCACCTCTGCTCCTGCAGCCACACCTCCTGTTTGCCCTGGCCGCTCAAGGTAGCTGAGGGAACAATTCCCACAGCCTGGGGTACAGCAGCAGCTGCCAGGCCAGAAAAGAACAGAGAGGCCATGTTCAGGGGGGGCTATGGGGTAGGTGGAATGATGCACAGATCCCTCCAGAAGAAAGCCCTCCCAGCTCCCCAGGGTCAGCTATCCTCACCCAGCTCACCTCTGTTGCTACAACCACACCTGCTGGGTGCCCTGGCCTCTGAAGGGAGCTGTGGGCACCATCCCCACAGCATGTGGTGGAGGTATTGAAGGGCTGAGGGCAGCTGGACAGCCTCCTGGCTGCAGCAGCAGCTGTCAGGCTAGAAAGGACAAGGAGACAAGGGTCAGGGGCTGGCATGGGCTAGGTGGAGGAATGCAAAGATCTCTCTAGAAGGAAACCCTCCCAGCTGCCCAGGGTGGCTATCCTCACCCAGCTCACCTCTCTGGCTGCAAGCACAGCTTCTGGCTGCCCCAGCCAATCAAGGGAACCACAGGCACCATTGCCACAGCCTGTGGTGGTGGTATTGAAGGGTTCTGGGGAGCTGGACACCCTCATGGCTGCAATGGCAGCTGTTACATTGGATAAGAACAGAGACACCATGGTCAGGGGCTGGCCTGGGGGAGGTGGAACAATGCAGAGATCCCTGCAGAAGGAAACCCTCCCAGCTCCCCAGGGTCAGCTATCCTCACCCAGCTCACCTCTGCCCCTGCAACCACACCTCCTGGCTGCCCCGGCCTGGCCGCTCAAGGGAGCCTTGGGAACAGTTGCCACAGCCTGGGGTACAGCAGCAGCTGCCAGGCTAGAAAAGAACAGAGATGCCATGGTCAGGGGTGGCTATGGGGCAGGTGGAATGATGCACAGATGCCTCCAGAAGAAAGCCCTCCCAGCTGCCCAGGGTCAGCTATCCTCACCCAGCTCACCTCTGCTCCTGCGGCCACACCTCCTGCCTGACCTGCCCACCCAAGGGAGCCGCTGGCACCATTCCCTCAGCCTGCGGTGGTGGTGCTGAAGGGCTGAGGGCAGCTGGAAAGGCTTCTGGCTGCAGCAGCAGCTCTCATGCTAGGAAAGAACAGAGACACCATGGTCAGGGGCTGGCCTGGGGGAAGTGGTATAATGCAGAGATCCCTCAAGAAAGAAGCCCTCCCAGCTCCCCAGGGTCAGCTATCCTCTCCGAGCTCACCTATGTTGCTGCAAGCACACCTGGGTGCCATGGCTGCTCAAGGGAGCTGTGGGCACCATTCCCACACCCTGTGCTGCAGATGCAGCAGCAGTCACACTAGAAGAGAGAGACCATGGTCAGAGGCTGGCCCCAGGGAAAGGGGGCAGAAACACAGAGATCCCTCGTGAAGGAAGCCCTCACCACTCCCCAGGGTCAGCTATCCTCACCCAGCTCACCTCTGCTCCTCCGGCCACACCTCCTGGCAGCTCTGGCCACCCAAGGGAGCTGTGGGCACCATTGCCACAGCCTGGGGTGGTGCTGCTGAATGATTGTTTGCAGCTGGACAGTCTCCTGGCTGCAGCAGAGGCTGTTGTGCTAGAAAAGAACAGAGAGACCACGGTCAGGGGCCAGCCTGGGGGAGGTGGAATAATGCAGAGAACCCTCCAGAAGAAAGCCCTCCCAGCTCCCCAGGGTCACCTATCCTCACCCAGCTCACCTCTGCTCCTGCGGCCACACCTCCTGCCTGACCTGCCCACCCAAGGGAGCCGCTGGCACCATTCCCTCAGCCTGCGGTGGTGGTGCTGAAGGGCTGAGGGCAGCTGGACAGCCTCCTGGCTGCAGCAGCAGCTGTCAGGCTAGACCAGAACAGAGGCTATGGTCAGGGCTTGGCATGGGGTAGGTGGAGGAATGCAGAGATCCCTCCAAAAGGAAGCCCTGCCAGCTGCCCAGGCTGAGCTATCCTCACCCAGCTCACCTCTGCTGCTGCCAGCACAGCTCCTGGCTGCCCTGGCCAGCATCCTAGTGCCGCCCTCGGGGTGGCTTCCTCTTGGATGGAGCAGAGGGCCCGGGGCTGCCAGCTCTCCTCTTCCGGGCTCGCCGTGGCCCCTGCCCACGGGAGCGTCCCCTGCCCTGCTGGGATGTCGAGGGGCTTGCCCCAGCCTCCCCAGCCTCCTCCTGGGGCTCCTCTGGCTCCCCGCGGATGGAAAAGGGAGCAGAGGGAGGTCTGCCGGGACCCCGACGCAGAGCTGCTGCGGACGTGCTGGGCTGCTCCTCCGCGATGGTTCTCTGGAGGCTGCTGGAAGGCACCGGCCGAGGAGGGACGGACTCTCCCCGGGCCGCGGCGGGGCTGGGGGTCGGGGCAGGGCTGGGGGCCGCGGCGGGGCTGGGGGTCGCGGCGGGGCCGGGGGCCGCGGCGGGGCTGCCCTCCCTCTCGCTGGCATCACGGCCGCCCTCCAGCCCCAGCAGCCGCCGGGCCTCCCCGCTGCTGCGCTGCACGGCGACGCTGATCAGGAACCTCACAAACGTCGCCGTGGCCTGCTCCAGGGATCCGGTCATGAGCTCCTGCAGCATCTCTGCGTCCATCCCGAAGATGATCAGGAGGGCCATGGCCACGTCATCCACCAGGTCTGCCCGAGGAGGTGGACTCCCGAGCATCCTGTGGAGCTCTTCTCGCAGCCAGGCCTGCAGAGGCTGCAGGAGCTCTGAGTGGTCCCTGGAGTGGGCTGCCCGTGTGCTGGGACGGAGAGCGCCCGGGACCCCCCCCCAGCTCCTCCCCCGCAGCCTGAGGCTGTGGTGCTGCAGGGTCCTGGGCAGCTGCAGGGTCCTGGGGAGCTGCAGGGTCCTGGGGAGCTGCAGGGTCCTGGGGAGCTGCAGGGAACTGGGCAGCTGCAGGGCCAGGAGCTCCTCCTGCCTGGGGGCCGATGACTGAGGACGAGGCAGGTGTTGAGACCTCGTCCTCCTCAAAGCTGTCATCGGCCCGCACCCCGTGCACCAGGGAGGAAATGCTCCTCCTGCACAGGGGGCACAAGGGGTTGCTGTCAGCCCACCGCCTGATGCAGGTGTAACAGAACTGGTGGAGGCACGGCAGCACGAAGCTGCCGTCCTCCCCCCAGCTGTCCAGGCAGATAGTGCAGCGGGTGTCGAGCTCGGAGGCCATGCTCTCCACCCTCTGCACTGGGCGGGAGGGAGCTGCAGATGTCAGGTTGCTCCCTCTGCCTGGGGCAGCAGCAGTGGCTGTCACACTAGGAAAGAGCAGAGAGGCCATGGTCAGGGGCTGGCCCGGGGAGGTGGCAGAAATGCACAGATCCCTCCAGATGGAAGCCCTCCCAGCTCCCCAGGGTCAGCTATCCTCACCCAGCTCACCTCTGCTGCTGCAAGCACAGCTCTGCCTGCCCTGGCTGTCTGCACGTGGCAGGGCCAGGGAAACTCTTCAAATGGCTCTGGGATGTGGCTCAGAGAGCTGCACCAAACACCTCTCTGGCCACGACCACCAGCACCGACCCTCTCTCTCAGCACTCCACACCTCGCTCGCTCGCTCGGCTGGAGTGTGTACACAGCGTTGCCGGGGTGATACCTAAGGCCTGGGGAGAAGCAGTTTGGAACACCTGGCCACATTCCATTGCTAGGTGACATCACAGTTCTCCCCTTGGCAAGGAGAGGCAGGGCAGAGGGCAGGGCATGAGATGCTGGACCCCATCCCATGGTGACACTGAATCACAGAATGCACTGTGCTGAAAGGGACCTTTAGAGGTCCTCTTGTCCACTGCCCTGCAGTAAGCAAGGACATCCTCAACTAGGGGAGGCTGCTTGCAGCTCCATCGAGCCTGACCGTGAATGTCTCCAGGGATGGGGCCTCCACCAGCTCCCTGGGCTACCTGTTGCAGTGTGCCACCCTCCTCCTATCAAGAACTTCTTCCTAATCTCAAGTCAAAACTACCCTTCTGTAGTTTCAAACCATTCCCCCTTGTGCTAGTGCTTCAGGCCCTTGTAAAAAGTCCCTCCACAGCTTCCCTGTCGGCCCCCTTCAGCTCCTGGAAGGCTGCTCTAAGGTCTCCCTGCAGCCTTCTCTTCTGCAGGCTGTCTGCACAGGAGAGGTGCTCCAGCCCTCTGGCCATTTGTGCAGCCCTCCTCTCGACCCTCTCCTCCAGTAGGTTCCACTTCAAACGTCAGCTGCAGCCATTCCTTCCTCTGCAGAGGCTGCTCAGCATCTCAGGGACTACTTGTGAGAATGAAAGCTCTCTGAACTGGCTGAGAACCCCAAAGGACACAAGGCAACAGTTGCCTCATGAAGCAGAGGATACTCTGCCCTCTTGCCACCAGGGAAGGGGTGGGGGGTGGGCACCTAAGAAGTGGTGGGGAATGGAAAGAGGTTCCCCTCCAGGGCAGCAGGATGTCTGCTGTTGCCTCCCTTGCCTCCCTCTTGCCACCAGGGAAGGGGTGGGGGGTGGGCACCTAAGAAGTGGTGGGGAATGGAAACAGGTTCCCCTCCAGGGCAGCAGGATGTCTGCTGTTGCCTCCCTTGCCTCCCTAGTTCCCCCTGCACAGCAGGGATGGGGCTTTGCAAATCGATGGCCGGGTGAGTGAGGGTGGAGAGGAAGGGTCATGCAGGAAGCCCCCCAGGGGGAGACAGTCACCCCCAGCCCTGAGCACTGGGTCAGTCAAGGGAAAAGGCGGGAAGTCCTGGTGGGGGACTCCCTTCTGAGGGGAGCTGAGGGCCCCGTGTTGACTTCCTCCCTCCCCCAGGGACGCCTGCTGCCTCCCCGGGGCCTGGCTTAGGCACATGAGGAGGAAACTCCCTGGTCTGGCTCTCGTGGTGTGACTCTGGAAACACTTCCTCGCCGCCTCCAGATTAATTTAAGCCTCTCACTGACTCCTCAGTCTGCTGAATCTTCCTGGAGTCGATTTTCTACACTGTGGAAAATGTAGAGAGCTCTGCTGCTGAGAATGGATTGGGAAGTGAAAAAGCAACAGCTCTTTGCAGGGTCCCCAAAGATGTAAAGCAAAATGTCTCCAAAACTTTAATTGTAGTAAGAGTACAGAGAATGCTGAGATGAATGGCAAACCAGGTTGATGAGATCAAACATTTAAAAGCTGGAAAGGCCTAGAAGTTATGGCAAAGAGGCAGAGTTTGCAGGATTTTATTGTGCATTTTACATGTTTTAATGCAGTGAAGTAAAATCCTGCTTTCTGTTCTGCCTGGAGCAGCAGAAATACAAGCCTGAGCAGAAACAGTCACAGGATTTTATATGAGAGTTCCAGAGGGACCTGGACAGGTTTGAGAGGTGTGCCCAGGCCAACCTCGTGAAGTACCACAAGGCCAAGTGCAAGCTCCTGCACCTGGGTCAGGACAATCCCAAGCATAAATGTACACTGGGAGAGGAGGGGGTTGAGAGCAGCCTTGAGGAGAAGGTCTTAGGGGTGTCAGTTGATTCAACTCCCCAGGAGCCAGCAATGATTGCTGGCAGCCCAGCAGGCAGCTGTGTGCTGAGCTGCATCCAAAGCAGGGAGAGCAGCAACACAGGGAGGTGATGCTGCCCCTCTACTCTGCTCTGCTGACACCCCATCTGCAGCACTGCCTCCAGTTATGGTGTCCCCAACAGAAGAAGGGCCTGGAGCTGTGGTCCAGAGAAGGCCATGAAGATTCTCAGAGGGTTGGAGCACCTCCCCTGTGGGGACAGGCTGGGAGAGCTGAGGCTGTTTCAGCCTGGAGAAAAGAATGCTCTGGGGAGAGCTTAGAGCAGCCTTCCAGGACCTGAAGGGGACCTAGAAGACAGCTGGGGAGGTACTTTTGACAAGGCCTTGTATCACAGTCTCACAGTATCACTAAGGTTGGAAGAGACCTCAAAGATCATCGAGCCCAACCTGTAGTGATAGGCTGTCCTGAAAAGCTGTGGATGTCCCCTCCCTGGAGGTGTTCAAGGCCAGGCTGGACGAGACCTTGAGCAACCTGGGCTAGTGGAAGGTGTCCTGCCCATGGCATGGGGTTGGAACTGGGTAATCATCAAGGTCCCTTCCAACTTAGTTTCATAGTTTCATAGTTTCATTCAGGGTTGGAAGGGACCACAAGGACCATCTAGTTCCAACCTCCCTGCCATGGGCAGGGACACCCCACACTAGATCAGGCGGGACAGAGCCTCATCCAGCCTGGCCTTAAACACCCCCAGGGACGGGGCCTCGACCACCTCCCTGGACAACCCATTCCAGGGTTTCACCACTCTCATGGTGAAGAACCTCCTCCTCACATCTAGCCTGAATCTCCCCACCTCCAGCTTCATTCCATTTCCCCTAGTCCTATCACTACCTGAGATCCTGAGAAGTCCCTCCCCAGCCTTCCTGTAGGCCCCCTTCAGATCCTGGAAGGCCACAATTAGGTCACCTGGGAGCCTTCTCTTCTGCAGACTGAACAGCCCCAACTCCCTCAGTCTGCCCTCATAGGAGAGGTGCTCCAGCCCTCTGATCATCCTTGTGGCCCTGCTCTGGACACGTTCCAGCACCTCCAGATCCCTCTTGTAATAGGGGCTCCAGAACTGGACACAGTACTCCAGGTGGGGTCTCACCAGGGCTGAGTAGAGGGGGAGGATCACCTCCCTCGACCTGCTAGCCACACTTCTCCTGCTGCAGCCCAGGATCTGATTGGCTTTGTGGGCTGCAAGTGCACACTGAGAGCTCATGTTGAGCTTTTTGTCCACCAGCACCCCCAAGTCTCTCTCTTCAGGGCTACTTTCCAGCCAGTCACTGCCCAGCCTGGATTTGTGCCTGGGATTGCCTCGACCCAGATGCAGGACCCTGCACTTGCTCTTATTGAACTTCATGAGGTTGGCTTGTGCCCACCTCTCCAGCCTGTCAAGGTCCCTCTGGATGGCCTGCCTTCCCTCCAGCTGTCTGCTGCACCACACAGCTTGGTGTCATCAGCAAACTTGCTGAGGGTGCACTCAATGCCACTGTCCATGTCCCCCACAAAGATGTTGAATAAGACAGGTCCCAGGACTGATCCCTGAGGGACTCCGCTTGTCCCTGGCCTCCACTGGGACATGGAGCCATTGACAGCCACTCTTTGGGTGCAGCCATCAAGCCAGTTCTTTACCCATCTAGTGGTCACCCATCAAACCCATGTGTCACCAGCCTGGAGACCAGGATGTGGTGCGGGACAGTGTCGAAGGCTTTGCTCAGGTCCAGGTAAACGACATCAGTTGCTCGCCCCTCAGCTATTAATTTTGTCACCTGCTCATAGAAGGCCACCAGGTTGGTCAGGCAGGATTTGCCCTTGGCAAAGCCATGCTGACTGTTCCCAATCACCTCTTCACTATTCACTAAGTTGAACCAGTCTATGAATTCTATGCTGTTGGCAACTGCTGAGGGCCTGGAAGAGCCTCCTCCTACCAGTAAACCTCTCAGTTAGAAACATCCTCTCTCTCTCTCGCTCTGGGTGGTTGTTAACAGTTGAGGAGTTCATAAGAGGAAATGGGGTGTCCCTACCCATGGCAGGGGGGTTGGAACTAGATGATCCTTGTGGTCCCTTCCAACCCTGACTGATACTACTATGATACTACTACTACTACTATGAAATTGAGGGGGGTTGGAACTAGATGATCCTTAAGGTGCTTTCCAACCCAACCCATTCTATGGACCGAGGCACAGTCCTTTGAATAGAATTGGAGCATTTTACTGGATTATTCTTTTTCAGTTTGCAAATAATGCCTTAGGTCTAAGAAAGCTACAGGGACAGCTCAAGTTGTGCTCTGTTTGGAGTTGCTGAGCATGTGCATTTGCTGCCCATGTTTGCTGGAATAATAAGCTGTATTTTTTTGTGTGTAAAAAACAGTCACAATTTATTGCATGTCTAATAGCAGCCAGTACCACCTGCTTCTGTACAATTCCTCCTTTGTCTCTCTGCAAAACAGGGATGATAACACTGCTTGCATTTACTTTATCTCAATGCACTCTCTTGCTCCTGAATGATCATAGAATCATTGAATCATTAGGGTTGGAAGGGACCTCAAGGATCATCCAGTTCTAAGCCCCCTGCCATGGGCAGGGACACCTCACACTACAGCAGGTTGCTCACAGCCACAGCCAGCCTGGCTGTGAAAACCTCCAGGGATGAGGCTTCTACCACCTCCCTGGGCAACCTGTGCCAGGCTCTCACCACCCTCATGGGGAACAATTTCTTCCTAACATCCAATCTGAATCTACCCATTTCTAGTTTTGCTCTATTTCCTCCAGTCCTATCCCTCCCTGACATCCTCAAAAGTCCCTCCCCAGCTTTCTTGTAGCCCCCTTCAGATACTGGAAGGCAAATGATGTCCTGCCAAGCAAGAACATTTAGGCATTGAAAGTCCTTGAGAAAGAGGGGAGGGGGGGAGAAGACAAGAAAAGTCAGGACAATTTGAAATCAAATGATATTGGAGGGTGGTGGAACTTTAGACCTGGGTCAAACAGGTCTCAGTTAGATGTTTTTGAAGGAAAAAAAGTTGCATGGCCAATATTTGCCCTTTGCTTTTACTGAAGATATTTATAGGGTTTAATAACTGCAAAGACTCACACTCAGCATCTAATGTTGCAGGCTTTGTTGCGATTATAATGCTGATAATGCCATAAATACAGCTTTATGGCACCTTAGTGGGAGCAGAGTTTCGTGTGGTGCATGTTCTTCAGGTGCTGCCCTCCTACCACAGTCCTAAGTCTACTCTCCTGTCACCCCTCCTCTCCTCACAAGTCTTTTAGGGCTGCCTGGCAGTGACTGGGAGTTGCTCAATAACTGACAAAAATCATCTTCATTTCATTCTGCTTCTTGCTAGCCCAGCTACATCTCTTGATGCCACCAAAGGCAGACAGACATTTGAAGGAGAATGATGCAAGTCAGGGAGGGGGTGGGACTCGATGACCTCTGGTGCTGCACTTTGGCCACAACCACCCCAGGCAGTGCTACAGGCTGGGGTCGGAGTGGCTGGAGAGCAGCCAGCAGAAAGGGACCAGGGGGTGATGGTTGACAGCAGCTGAACATGAGCCAGCAGTGTGCCCAGGTGACCAGGAAGGCCAATGGCATCCTGGTCTGCATCAAGAATAGTGTGGCCAGCAGGAGCAGGGATGTCATTCTGTCCTGTGCTCAGGATGGGTTAGGCCAAAACTTGAGTCCTGTGTCCAGTTCTGGGCTCCTCAATTTAAGAATAGGATAGGATAGGATAGGATAGGATAGGATAGGATAGAATAGGATAGGATAGGATAGGATAGGATAGGATAGGATAGGATAGGATAGGATAGGATAGGATAGGATAGGATAGGATAGGATAGACCAGGTTGGAAGAGATCTTCAAGATCATTGCATCCAACCCATCAACCAATCCAACCCACCTAAACAACTAAACTATGGAAGAAGGGCATTGAGATGCTTGAACGTGTCCAGAGAAGGGCAACAAAGCTGGGGAGGGGTCTGGAGCACAGCCCTGTGAGGAGAGGCTGAGGGAGCTGGGGTTGCTTAGCCTGGAGAAGAGGAGGCTCAGGGGAGACCTTCTTGCTCTCTACAACTCCCTGAAGGGAGGTTGTAGCCAGGTGGGGATTGGTCTCTTCTGCCAGGCAAGCAGCACCAGAACAAGAGGACACAGTCTCAAGCTGTGCCAGGGGAGGTTTAGGCTTGATATGAGGAGAAAGTTCTTCCCAGAGAGAGTTGTTAGCCATTGGAATGTGCTGCTCAGGGAGGTGGTAGAGTCACCATCTCTGGAGGTGTTCAAGAGGGGATTGGATGTGGCACTTAGTAGTCATGAGGTGTTGGGTGACAGGTTGGACTTGATAATCTTTGATGTCTCTTCCAACCTCACTGATTCTATGATTCCACAATTCTCCCTTCCAGCTTCCAACATGCTGTGATTCTGTGGGATGAAAAGCCATGTCACACACAGCCTCCTGACTTCCAGCTGCAGAAATCTGGTGTTTCAGGGTATTCCTCTCCATCATTAGGCAGAAGCTGTTGTGGAGATAATCCAGATAGTTGTGAGGTTCCCTTGGTGTGGGGAAAGAGGGAGTGGGGGGAAAAAAGCATGGAAAAGGGACCAGGGAGTAAGGGCCATGGAGGGAAAGGTTAGAAGAAAATTGCAGATGCAAGAAATAGGGAGGGAAAGAAAATCAAGAGACTTAAAAGTAGGTTAAAATGGCCGAGAAAAAGAGTTGGGAGGGGAGAAAAAGAAGAGGAAGTTCTGCAGGTTAGTTTGAAAAGTGTGCTGATGCTGTCAAAAATTGTGTAGTATCAGGAATTCCCCAGCACTCCTCAACTTTACAAGGAGGGGAAGGCAGGCAATGGCTGAGGGAGATGGCCTTGCTTTAATTAAATGTTTATTTAAGTCTAACATATTTGAAAATTATAATTGGCTTCCCCTGGCGATGCCTTGAACCAAGCCCCTCTCACAGAGAGCTTTGAAAAGCAGTCAACTCATGAAAAATCCCACTTGGCAACCCTTTCTCCCTCAAAAAGGAGTTTACCCAAATCTTCAAAGGCCAGAATCTGGCAGAGTTTGCTCTTGAGTAAAGTTAACTCTGCGAGCTGAAGCCCTGCCAGGAGGCGCGATGTGCTCCAGCTGGCTGCGAGCGTGGTCGCTGCCTGCCCACCCACACTCACAAGCAGGAGCCATTGACCTGCTGCCCATTGCCTGCCTGCTCATCAATACCTCACCTCCTGAGGCCATTTTCCTCAGCAGGCCAAACTGCAGCCATTCTGCCCCTGTGCTCAGCGCTGGTCAGGCCACACCTTGAGTCCTGTGTCCAGCTCTGGGCCCCTCAGTTTAGGAAAGATGTTGAGTTGCTGGAAGGTGTCCAGAGAAGGGCAACAAAGCTGGGGAGGGGTCTGGAGCACAGCCCTGTGAGGAGAGGCTGAGGGAGTGGGGGGTGCTTAGCCTGGAGAAGAGGAGGCTCAGGGGAGACCTTCTTGCTCTCTACAACTACCTGAAGAGAGGTTGTAGCCAGGTGGGGGTTGGTCTCTTCTCCCAGGCAAGCAGCACCAGAACAAGAGGTCACAGTCTGAAGCTGTGCCAGGGGAAGTTGAGGCTTGATCTCAGAAGTTCATCACAGAAAGAGAGATTGCCCTTTGGAATGGGCTGCTCAGGGAGGTGGTGGGGATGACATCCCTGGAGGTGTTTAAGAAAAGCCTGGATAAGGCACTTAGTGCCATGGTCTGGTTGATTAGATAGGGTTGGGTGATTGGTTGGACTTGATCTTGGAGGACTCTTCCAACCTGGTTAATTCTGTGAACCGTGAGGATGCATGGGTCTTGAGCTTGGTGGAAGTGGTGCTTGATTATTGACCAGCTCTCTTGGATCTCTACCAGAAGGAGTTGTTGGCCATTGGGATGTGCTGCCCAGGGAGGTGGTGGAGTCACCATCCCTGGAGGTGTTCAAGAGGAGATTGGATGTGGCACTTGGTGCTATGGCTAAGTTAGTCATGAGGTGTTGGATGACAGGTTGGACTTGATGATCTCTGAGGTCTTTTCCAACCTTATTGATTCTGTGATTCTATGATACCTTCTGGAGCCCTGACCCATGGGATTCCTCCAAGCTCATCTCTGAAGAGGTCAAAATTGGCTCTCCTGAAGTCCAGGGTTGTTAGGTGTGCAGCTGTGGCACTAGGGGATGTGGTCTTTGAGCAGGGGCACAATGCCACAGAAAACAAGATAAAGGAGTTTGCACAGAGTTTCCTTCTGCAGCAGCTAAACTGCTCCCACTGCCTTTCACTGTCAGTGGAGACCTCCAGCAGCAGCAGCAGAGAAGCTGCACAAACTGTATTCCTGAGCAGGCTGTTGTCATTAGGAGACCAGAGAGCTAAGGCCTGGTTTAAATGATTGTTTCTTGGACACTGTTTCTGCTGGCTGTGATCAGTTTTAATGTGCAAGAGCAAACCCCTCAGAAGAAAGAATTTCACATTCCTGCTCTTGTGCAGTTCGCATCCTCAGGGATATTCAGACAAAACTGAAGTGAAATTAAATGTCATGTCCTTGGTGCAACATGTGCAAAAATGCATGGAGTGCCCAGCTGCCTGAAAACTCAGATGGACAGCAAAACTTCTGAGTGTGGCTGGTGTTGGAAACCATGGATTCATAGAATGGTTTGGGTTGGAAGGGACCTTAAAGATCATTTAGTTACAAGACCCCTGCCACAGGCGGGGACACCTCCTAACAGACCAGGTTACTCAAGGCCCCATCCAGCCTGGCCTTGAACACTGTGATACTGCCAGGAAGGGGGCTCCCACCACCTCCCTGGCCAACCCTCACTGTAAAGAACTTCATAGTAGTATCATAGTATCAGTCAGGGTTGGAAGGGACCACAAGGATCATCTAGTTCCAACCCCCCTGCCATGGGCAGGGACACCTCACACTCTATCAGGCTGGCCAGAGCATCCTCTCTCTTTTTCTCTCTCACTCTGGGTGGTTGTTAACAGTTGAGGAGTTCATAAGAGGAAATTGAGTTTTCCATTTCTGAAGAGAAATCAAATGATTTGCTTTGGAGTCCGAGACCCAGGCAGACCCAAATACACTGAGGATCATTTAGTGAGCTCCATTTCATTGCCTATTTCTTTCAAACTCTGTGGCCACCTGGATGCAGTCAGGACAACAGCAGCAGCAGCAGCAGCAAATCAATGTTTGGGAGGAAATGCAGTTAAGTAGTAAGGTCTAATAATATGCTCTCTTGGAAGCAGCTGTAAAATTCTTTCTTTCCCTTTGCAAACAGAGTGTTAAGGGTGGCAAGCACCAACAAGTGTCTAATATTACTCTTCCCCAGGTGGAATGAAAAGATATTGATTTCTGGGAAATGCATTGCCTGATATGTAAACACATCATCCTGAGGTTTAGAAGAATCATCTATTTTGATTTCTGCTCTCTCCTGAAAACTCTTGGAAGGAAACACTTCATCAAAAGAACACAGTGGAAAAAAATTGCTGTCTATGTTTCCTGGCAAAAAGCCACCCAATAAGCAATGCACTTCTCACCTGTTGGACCTGGAGCTGTGGTCCAGAGAAGGCCATGAAGATTCTCAGAGGGTTGGAGCACCTCCCCTGTGGGGACAGGCTGGGAGAGCTGAGGCTGTTTCAGCCTGGAGAAAAGAATGCTCTGGGGAGAGCTTAGAGCAGCCTTCCAGGACCTGAAGGGGACCTAGAAGACAGCTGGGGAGGTACTTTTGACAAGGCCTTGTATCACAGTCTCACAGTATCACTAAGGTTGGAAGAGACCTCAAAGATCATCGAGCCCAACCTGTAGTGATAGGCTGTCCTGAAAAGCTGTGGATGTCCCCTCCCTGGAGGTGTTCAAGGCCAGGCTGGACGAGACCTTGAGCAACCTGGGCTAGTGGAAGGTGTCCTGCCCATGGCATGGGGTTGGAACTGGGTAATCATCAAGGTCCCTTCCAACTTAAACCATTCTATGAATTCTATGCTGTTGGCAACTGCTGAGGGCCTGGAGAGCCTCCTCCTACCAGTAAACCTCTCAGTTAGAAGCATCCTCTCTCTCTCTTGCTCTGGGTGGTTGTTAACAGTTGAGGAGTTCATAAGAGGAAATGGGGTGTCCCTACCCATGGCAGGGGGGTTGGAACTAGATGATCCTTGTGGTCCCTTCCAACCCTGACTGATACTACTATGATACTACTACTACTACTATGAAATTGAGGGGGGTTGGAACTAGATGATCCTCTCCTGAAAACTCTTGGAAGGAAACACTTCATCAAAAGAATACAGTGGAAAAAATTGCTGTCTATGTTTCCTGGCAAAAAGCCACCCAATAAGCAATGCACTTCTCACCTGGTGGGCACTTACAGCCCTTAAACTTACCTCATAGTTACCTGAATAAAAGTAAAACCTCTCCGAACACCAACAGATACGAGTCTGCAAGGTTACAGGCAGAGGTTGGTCTCTTCTCCCAGGTAGCCAGTACCAGAACAAGAGGACACAGTCTCAGGCTGCACCAGGGGAGGTTCAGGCTGGAGGTCAGGAGGAAGTTTTACACAGAGTGATTGCCCATTGGAATGGGCTGCCTGGGGAGGTGGTGGAGTCGCCGTCGCTGGAGGTGTTCAGGAGGAGGCTTGACAGGGTGCTTGGTGCCATGGGTTAGTTGGTTGGGTGGTGTTGGATGATAGGTTGGACACGATGATCTTGAAGGTCTCTTCCAACCTGGTCTATTCCATTCCATTCCATTCCATTCCATTCCATTCCATTCCATTCCATTCCATTCCATTCCATTCCATTCCATTCCATTCCATTCCATTCTTCCTCCTGTCTGCCTGGATTTTGGAAGTTCTTCTTACCTTTCTACTGCTTTCCACCAGCACAGATGAGCAGATACATCAGAACGGGAGGACACAGTCTCAAGCTGTGCCAGGGGACGTTTAGGCTGGAGGTGAGGAGAAAGTTCTTCACTGAGAGAGTTGTTAGCTGTTGGAATGTGCTGCCCAGGGAGGTTGTGGAGTCCCCATCCCTGGAGGTGTTCAAGAGGGGATTGGATGTGGCACTTGGTGCCATGGTCTAGCCATGAGGTCTGTGGTGAGAGGTTGGACTTGATGATCTTTGAGGTCTGTTCCAACCTTGGTGATACTGTGATACCTGACTCAGGTATGAGGTACCTCCTTTTACTGGAGTGGTTTTGCACCTGACACTTAGAGGTCTCTCATTAGGTTGATCATTCTGGGGTGGATTAGAAGGGCTGTGGTGAGTAGGTCAACAGAGGTTCTCCTCCCCCTGTACTCTGCCCCAGTGAAGCCACATCTGGAATACTGTGTCCAGTTCTGGGCCACTCAGTTCAAGAAGGACCTCAGGGAACTGCTTGAAAGAGTCCAGCACAGAGCCACACAGCTGCTGAAGGCAGTGGAACATCTCCCTGTGAGGACAGGCTGAGGGAGTTGGGGCTTGGGGCTTGGAGCTTGGAGCAGAGGAGCCTGAGGGCTGCCCTCGTTGATAAAGATGTACAGGGCAGTGCCAGGAGGACAGAGCCAGGCTCTGCTCAGGGATGTCCAATGATAGGACAAGGGGGGCAAGCTGGAGCAGGGGAGGTTCTGTGTGAACATAAGGGAAAACTTTCTCACTGTGAGGGTTACACAGCCCTGGCTGCCCAGAGTGGTTGTGGAGTCTCCTTCTCCAGAGACATTCAAAACCTGTCTGGATGTGTTCCTGTGTGACCTGCTCTAGGTGGTCCTGCTCTGGCAGGGCAGTTGGACTTGAAGATCTTTTGAGGTTCCTTTCAACCCCTAACATTCTGTGGTGATTCCTTTCATTTCCTTGCATGGGGAAACCTTGACACATTTCATAATCTCATGAGTAGTCTCTTGGTCACCTGTCAAGTTGTTCAACCCAGTTAGTGGGAAAAGAAGTGGAGTGGAGTGGAGAGGAGAGGAGAGGAGAGGAGAGGAGAGGAGAGGAGAGGAGAGGAGAGGAGAGGAGAGGAGAGGAGAGGAGAGGAGAGGAGAGGAGAGGAGAGGAGAGGAGAGGAGAGGAGAGGAGAGGAGAGGAGAGGAGAGGAGAGGAGAGGAGAGGAGAGGAGAGGAGAGGAGAGGAGAGGAGAGGAGAGGAGAGGAGAGGAGAGGAGAGGAGAGGAGAGGAGAGGAGAGGAGAGGAGAGGAGAGGAGAGGAGAGGAGAGGAGAGGAGAGGAGAGGAGAGGAGAGGAGAGGAGAGGAGAGGAGAGGAGAGGAGAGGAGAGGAGAGGAGAGGAGAGGAGAGGAGAGGAGAGGAGAGGAGAGGAGAAATGAGGTTGGAAGAGACCTTTGAGATCCAACCTATCACCCAACACCATCTAATCAACTAATCCATGGCACCAAGCACCCCATCCAGTCTCTTCCTAAACACTTCCAGTGATGGTGACTCCACCACCCCCCTGGGCAGCACATCCCAATGGCCAATAACTGTTTCTATGAAGAACTTCTTCCTAACATGCAGCCTAAACCTGCCCTGGCACCGAAAGAGGGATGGTACTGGCATGCTTCCAGCCTTGCAGGTACAGAAACTCTCAGAATTCTGAGCTATTTTTCCAGTACAATCATCCTGCACTCTTTTGTGTATTTGTCTCCTATGAGAGCCTCAAGTTGCACCAGGGGAGGTTTAGGTTGGATATTAGGAAAAATGTCTTTGCTGCAGGAGTGGTCAGGGATTGGAACAGGCTGCCCAGGGAGGTGCTGGAGTCCCCATCCCTGGAGATGAACAAGAAAAGTGTGGCCATGGCACTTTGGGATGTGGTCTAATTGCCACAGTGGTGGTGGGCTGATGGTTGCACTTGATAGTCTTAGAGGTCTTTTCCAACCCAAAGGATTCTGTGTTTCTATGATAAGCAGATCAGGAAACCTGTGACTTTCTCTTGCTGTTTCTGTATATACAGAGTGAGCAAAACTTTGCAGATTCAAGAATGTTAGGTTTTAGGAATATCCTTTACTGCTTTGCTTTTTCTTCTGTCTTTCCTCAGAGTGGACTGCCATCCTTCAGAGTTACCTGAGGCACAGCCTGCTCCAACCCATCAGCTGCAAAGCCCTTCTGCAAGAGGCTTGGTTGTTGTGGAGAGGCTAAAGGAGCTGGGATTGTTTAGCCTGGAGAAGAGGAGGCTCAGGGAAGGCCTTATTGCTCTCTACAACTACCTGAAGGGAGGTTGTAGCCAGGAGGGGGTTGGTCTCTTCACCCAGGCAAGCAGCACCAGAACAAGAGGACACAGTCTCAAGCTGTGTCAGGGGAAGTTTAGGCTGGAGGTGAGGAGAAAGTTCTTCCCAGAGAGAGTTGTTAGCCATTGGAATGTGCTGCCCAGGGAGGTGGTGGAGTCCCCATCCCTGGAGGTGTTCAAAAATGGATTGGATGTGGCACTTGGAGCCATGGTTTAGTAGTCCTGAGGTGTTGGGTGACAGATTGGACTTGCTGATCTCTGAGGCTTTTTCCAACCTTATTGATTCTATGATTCTATGACTGCTGTTTGATATATGCCTTCCATTTCCCATCAGCTTTGCCTTGTCTTGAGCACATGTGCAATGGAAAGTGGAGGGCCCAGAAGTTACCAAGTGCTCAATAAAGGACAAAGAACATTCCTGTGTCTGGAACAAAGCGGGGGGGAGGGGGGGAAGAGGAAACAAACCAAAGTAGAGAAGCATGTATAATATTCCTGGGTTATCCAGGACAGCCAAAGGAGAAGGAAGCCCTGAGATTAACAGCAAAAAGAAAGAACCTAATGATCTGATTTATGATGACCACAAGAACTGGATGGAAAAAGGCTCATAAATTACAATTCAAGTTAAATAAAAACCTGCTTCTGTCAAATACTTTGGAGAATTTGTCCCTGAGCACTTCATTATTTAAGCAGTGTTCCTGTGGCACAGCCAAGTTTAGAAAGGATTTATTTAACATGCCATTACAGCAATTAGCCCCAGGGAAAGTTCAGCTTGCATACCCAGCTCCTAAATATGTCTTGAGTTTGTATTTATCAAGTGAGTTTCCTTTCCCCCCTACTGAGCATAAACTTTTCCTTTTTTTGCCTCACCTCATGGCTCCTAAGAATCTTTCAAGCTGAGCTCTTTTCTGAACACCTGGAGTGCTGGAGCTCCATTTCAGGAGTCTCCTTCCACCTTTCCTCCCTGCTAAAGCATTGGAACAAGCTGCCCAGGGAAGTGGTGGAGTCTTCATCCCTGGAAGTTTTAAGAGAACAGAAGGGGGAAAAAAAAATGTTGCAGACATGGCAGTTTGGGACATGGTTTAGAGGTGATGGTGGTGGTGGGTTGACAGCTGTCCTTGGTGATCTAAGAGGTCTTTTCCAACCTTAGTGATTCTATGATCCTAGGTCACTGGCACAATGTCAGTCATAGAATCATAGATGGAATCACTCAGGTTGGAAAAGGCCTCAGAGATCATCAAGCCCAACCTATCACCCACACCTCATGACTACTAAACCATGGCACCAAGTGCCATGTCCAACCCCTTCACCTCCAGGGATGGTGACTCCACCACCTCCCTGGGCAGCACATCCAATGGCCAATTGTTCTTTCTGGGAAGAACTTTCTCCTCACCTCCATCCTAAACCTCCCTGGCACAGCTTGAGACTGTGTCCCCTTGTTCTGGTGCTGGTTGCCTGGGAGCAGCTTGGGCTGCTCATCTCCTGAATCCAAGACCTCTGGCACTTGCACTGTGCTCTGAGTTGTTGTACCTTGGGCTGCTCATCTCCTGAATCCAAGACATGTGGCACTTGCACTGTGCTCTGAGTGTTGTACCTTGGGCTGCTCATCCCCTGAATCCAAGACATGTGGCACTTGCACTGTGCTCTGAGTGTTGTACCTTGGGCTGCTCCTCTCCTGAATTTAAGACATGTGACACTTGCACTGTGCTCTGAGTGTTGTACCTTGGGCTGCTCATCCCCTGAATCCAAGACATGTGGCACTTGCCACTGTGCTCTGAATGTTGTACCTTGAGCTGCTCATCCCCTGAGTCCAAGACATGTGGCACTTGCACTGTGCTCTGAGTGTTGTACCTTGGCTGCTCCTCTCCTGAATCCCAGACATGTGGCACTTGCCACTGTGCTCTGAGTGTTGTAGCTAAATGCAGCACATCCTACCACATCCCAGTGGCACAATCCCACTTTCATCAGCTGATAGGGACTTTGCAGGAGCCTGTGCTCTACACCCTGGGTTCCATCTCCAGCACAGAGTGGGACCATTTTCAGCTGCCCTTTCAGCAGGATTTCCTGTGATATTTAATGCACCAAACAAGACTCAACCATAAATCCATGAAGTTTTAGCTCTACAAATGGAATTAGGCTCTCTTAACACAATCTTTGCTGCAACTGTCTCAATAAAACAAAACCTGAATCTTAGCCAAACTATTTCCCAGTCTTCTTTTCTTCACCTTGGATTAGAACTGTTCTGGGGAAGGGAAGGGAAGGGAAGGGAAGGGAAGGGAAGGGAAGGGAAGGGAAGGGAAGGGAAGGGAAGGGAAGGGAAGGGAAGGGAAGGGAAGGGAAGGGAAGGGAAGGGAAGGGAAGGGAAGGGAAGGGAAGGGAAGGGAAGGGAAGGGAAGGGAAGGGAAGGGAAGGGAAGGGAAGGGAAGAGAAGGGAAAGCTCTGGGGAGAGATTAGAGCAGCCTCCCAGTACCTGAAGGGGGCTACAGGAGAGCTGGGGAGGGACTTTTTACAAGGGCTTGTAGTGACAGGACAAGGGGCAATGGTTTGAAATTAGAGGAGGGGAGATTTAGGTTGGACATTAGGAAGAAGTTCTTGACTATGAAGGTGGTAGAACACTGGAACAGGTTGCCCAGGAAGGTGGGGGAGGCCCCATCCCTGAAGACATTCAAGGTCAGGCTTTCTGGGGCTCTGAGCAATCTCATCTAGTTGGGGATGTCCCAGCTGACTGCAGGGGGGTTGGATAAGATGACCTCTATGGGTCCTTCCCACCCAATGCATTCTGATTCTGTGATACAGCAGAAGAAACTAAGAAGATAAATTTGAAGGACTCCATGAGCAGTACCTAATGCAGCACTGCAGTTTAAGATTAACTGGCATCAGCTTGACCTGCCTGAAGGAAAATGGTCAGATAACATTCAGTAAAGTTTATGAGATGCCAGTCCCCACTCTGGCGTAGGCAGGTCTTTAACTTGCTGTAATTATGTCTGGAAGGCTCCTGTCCTGGTTTGAGCACAGCTCCCTAGGCATACTGCTTTGTCACCAAGTGACAGGGGATCAAAAC